>NC_090021.1:262140517-262442660 GCF_037176765.1 Anolis sagrei | reverse complement strand
TAACATAGCCAATGTAAGGAATGATAGGATAAGTAGTTCAATATGAGTAGGATCACATGTTCCTTACAATGTAGAATATTTTATGGACAGTAGTCAGATATCTGTATGTGGGCTTAGTATAAAATTTCCATTTCGTTGATCTAGCTGCCCTAAATTCAATTGCTTCCTCGAGGGTCTATGTGATGCATTTTATAACTACTGAAATTATATTTTCTAGTTAAGCAATTTCCATTGTGGGGGATTAATATAGCTATTATGTCTTGGGTAATAAATTTGTGATCATTCAAAATTGCTCCACAACTCTCATTAAAAAAAAACTGTAAAACATTTTCCCTTAACTGTTGAGGTTACTGTATTGAGAAATGTTCCAAATAAAAATTTGCTGCACTACTTGTGTATTTACCTGGGATGACTCCTGGTTAAAATTTTCACCATTATTCAGAGGTTCTAGTGTGATTTATAAATGCAAAGCAGTCATTCGCATTCAAGAATTTCATCCTTACTTCTCTGTTTCTTGACATTCTACAATGTGTAACATCCATAATTAAGTTCAGATGACAGTGGGTAACTATACTAACTATTCGCTTCTTTAGAAAGACAAACTTTTATTTCCGTGTCCTATAAAGTGTTGGATAGTCCTTTCATAAGCAGTCTGAGCACATGAAATTAAAACTAGCAATAGAAAGTGACAGCACTGGATTAACTATTACACTAAATATTCTATAGAGTACAAGCCCAATCAAATTAGGCCCATGGTTATATTTTAACTATCAGAAAATCTCACTCTTTTCCCTGTCTATCCTGACCTCTTTCCAATCTCACCAAAGCTTTGAATGTGATGTATGTTCCCTTAAGACAGAGTTTTTGAAGAAGCGCTGATGAAAATTTCAAAATATTGATAGTCTGAACAGCATGAGGATATGAGCTTAGCAAAAGAGATGGGTGATGATAAGATATCTATATGATACTTCATGCAAGCTAACAGAAAAGAATGGAAGATATATTTTTAAAGTTATGAGGTCAGAAAATATATTTGTCATAAGGTCAGAATGTCTTTTAAATTCAGTACAGAAGCAAAAAAAAAAAAAAAGCTTCACAGCCAAAACTTTGTTTCACAACTCATTTGTGTTTCTTGATCAAATACATTTCAAAGGACAAACACGATCCAGTAATATTCTGTGTTTAAATGAAACCTTCAAATTTTATTTGTATATTTATGTATTTGCATATTTATGTAATACCATTCAATACTACCTTCAATTTCTTTGAATTTAGCAAAGTTCAGATCGGAAAGTTCATTCGAAGTTACAAGCAAATTGCCTTTAGATGGGAAGGATTTCAATACAATACACATAGATCTTAAAGTAAGAAAATCTAAATCATATCCTTCAACATTCACATTCTAAAGATGTTGATTAAATGTTTAGCCTAATGCCTGGTAAACCTTTAACAGAGTTTGAAAACATTTGCAAAATTTTGGCATATGTTTGGAGGAGATTCCAAACTTTGGTGGTCATTGTTAACAAAAGCCCAGGCAAGGTCATGTGGGGAAAAAACAATCCCCAAGACAGCCTAAACCAAGAGTTCTCAACCCGTGGGTCCCCAGATGTTTTGGCCTTCTACTCCCAGAAATCCCAACAGCTGGTAAATTGGCTGGAATTTCTGGGAGCTGTAGGCCAAAGCACCCAGGGACTCACAGGTTGAGAACCACTGGCTAAAACCATGTAACACAGGATTTTAGGAACAATATCTAATTCTTTGATTTGTATTACTAACAGACTAATAATTTCCCAACCTTGCCATCACCAGACTGAAAGTGGCTATATTGTGCACCATCAGTCATTTCTTCTAAATATCACCTATGAAAAAAGTTAATGCTAATCAAAATACAAGCATTCAGAAATTATTATTAAACAAGAGACTTTGCAAAATAATGTATCTTTATTGCATGAAAGTGCATAATCAGGTCTCTATAAAACTTCATCACACAGGACAGAGATACAAAATGTTATATACAAAGTTTAATCTCTTTTCTCTGCTCACCAGATATCTCTTAGGAACTGCATAAATTATTTTAAAGCAAATGCACAGTCCTTTATATGCTGTTTTGAGTGCCTCTGAAAGTGATTGGCAGACAATGGATGCTTTAATATGTTCAGGGTTTCAGATTGATTGATTTCAAACACAACCTGTAAAATATTAATTAGATTTTCCATAACACACAAGCCCAGCAGTACTACTTCACATTCCTCTTACCTCTTATCTTCCAATGAATTGTAGGACAAAAATAGCTTAGTTTAGTTGGACAAATTTTAATTTATTGGCAAATTGGGTGAACTTGGAACATTGTGGCATCCTAAAAGTGACAGGTCTCATTGTGAGCATATCATGGAGTTTAAGTACAGATTAAGAGGTAAAATAAAGTGTATGGGGTTAAATCGAGGTTGTGAGATAGCATAATTGTTATGAAAGTAACTCTGCTTGATAAAGTTGCCAAAATGCCTATGGACTGGCATTGTTATTTCTTTATTTTCCTCATCAACAATTTGTGATTCATTCAACATTCTAAGTTAACCTTTCATACTAAAAGTAATAATGACTTTCAAAGAGATGAACTGCCATTAACCTTTCCACCAGCCATATAGGAAAGCAAAATGTGTCACTGCTATCAGACATAGTCAATAGTCTCGTTGCAGCATTTGTGTTCATCTGGAATCTTAAGCCATCATGAGTCCTTATATGTCCTGAAAAATTGCAGCCAATTATTTTCTTTTAGCATAGTTAAAATGAAAAGACCATAATGCATCCTCAGTTTAAAAGAGGGTGACAATATTGACAATCTTTGTTTTGTATGCAGTATTTTTCAGAGAGCACCTCAAAAATATGTGTATGTTGTATTCACTGCTGATGTGACATTGGGAATTATTGCTGTAGAAACAGCATAATCTGGATAGTTGAATAATTTGTTACTGATTGGTGTATTCTGGCTTCCTTTCAAAAAGGTAATTAAGCACAGCCTGTTCTTATACCTGTTGAAAAGAATCATAAATGTGATCCAATGCTAATATCTTGCAGGAAAGCATGTTTGTATAATTCCATTGGTTTGCTTCTTAGTAATCATCTTGCTTCCACCTGCCTAATTATTTAAGGAGTTAAACAGGGTAGAATGGCTCTCCTGGTGCCTGTGTTTTATTACACTGAAGTCAAAAGCTTGAGTCATATTTATGTTTAAATAATGAGAAGATAAAACTAGACAGCCTCGTCTAATCTGTTTTCCCCTTCAAGGCATACCCAAGACATTTTGCTTCCCAGAATGGAATTCAAAAAGTGCTTTCCCCCCATTTTACCAACTTTCATCAAGATGTTTAGTATCAAACCAAGCAATTAATTTTATCACTTAAGTCAGAAAAATCACAAGCTCCTGTCCCATCACTGACAGTAAAATGACAAGAATAGCAAAGTAAATAACTAAAATTCTTCTGTCCCTTTCATGATATCCAGTCGCATCATTCTACCAAGTGATAGGGTTTGTTTATGTCTAGCAACACTTGACTTACTTGCAGTTTTAAGGGTAAGCTCTATTCTGCTTCAAATCAACACAAACAGACATAGCACTTGAACAACAATAACAAAGTATGCCTTTTTGGTTATAGCTTGGTGCTTACATACTTCTGGACCTGGGTATTGATTGACCCACTTAGCTGACTGGTTGAGTGATATCTGGGATGACTGATATAGGGGTCTACGTGAATAGATTACACTGGATCGTTTCCCTACCACTTGGCAATTTAGATTCCCTTCCTGTGAGCTGAGTGTGATCTTGTTGCCTATACCCCAAAGTCTCAATGAAAGAATTTCTCATTGTTTTGTCAGCTTTGCCAAATCGCATTATTTGCTTCCTGGATCCTATGCCACTTTACTCGCACAATTACTTTAGCACTGGAGGTAAGGCAACAACACCAAAAGATCTATTGGTTACTAAAGCAGTGAGTGTATGGGAACTGAAAGTAGAAATCCCTCACAACTGTGCTTAAGTACAGTATTGTGGCTGTACTGATATTTTGTTTGATTCAATCCCCAGCACACACATCCCCAGCACACACATACAGGAATTAGGCTTAGTTGATAAAAGAAATGGTTCAAAACTTGTTTCAGATCTAAGAGGCACTGGTGGTTTGATTCTAAAGTCACTTCCAATTTTTTCTGGAAAAAAGTTGGAACTTTCCAAAACTTCTCAATCAGTTCGTTAATGGTGGACATGATTGCACAATATGCGGAAAATAGCACTGGCATTGGGGAAAATCCAGGACCTTCTCTGTCCCTCATTTTTTCACCAATCTTGATGAAACTTGAAATACTGCCTCAACACATCCTTCTCTGTTAGCACACCAAATTTCAACATGTTCAGGCAATCCACCAATTTTAAAGAATTTTTAAACAATTTTAGAAATAATTTATTAAAATAAAAATGAAAGAGCTATCTCCTTGAATTTTTAAGGAAATGAAAAAGGTTATAGGAGATCACTTCCCCAACTTTCAGACACATTCATGCTGTTGGAAGTCACCGTTTGTGCAGCTGAGGCCCAGCAAGGTTGGGAAATGTAGCGTCAAGTCCTCAAAACATATCCCAGGAAAAAAGAAGAGACCCCAATAAAAACAGCAAACTTTTAGTGGTGAGCAAAAAAGAAGTTTCCAGAAATGACTTTATTAATTTTACCCTCTCCCCACCTCCTGAACAAACCTTTCATTCTTTCTCTCTCTTCTCTGGCTCCAAACCCTTCCCTTCTCCCTTGCCTTCCTCCACTATCGAAAACTCTTTTTCTCTGGCTCCAAACCCTTTCTTCCACCCCACACCTAATAGCAACAAGCAGCAGCAATGGTCCAACCTCCCCTCTCCTGTCCCTGGCTGCCAATGAGCCTTCTAGCCATGTGCTTGGGTTTATACAGCAATGGCTGCTGGTCGCTGCAAACCCCTCCCCAAAATGTAACCCCTGATTGGTGGGGAGGCAAGCCTATTGGGCTTCACCTCTCTGCAGGCTTAGTTGCATTAAAAATGCTTCATCATAGTTCCGATTCATTTCCACACATGTAAGGCAAGTCCAAACTATATGGGATTACAGCCTCGTGAAAATGTGGTGGAAGTCCCTTCCGAAGGCAAAACCATCTGATTTTTTTTCTGAATTATGCCACATCAGAGTGAACCTATCCAACCCTAACAGGAATCCTTTCTGCCTCCCCAATGAAAGGAATTAGAATGACCTCACTTTCTTTCATATTAAGGTTTATAAAAACTAGCCATAGTTTCCGATTAATTTGGTCCATATGGCTTTCTCACTCTGGGAGGCCCTTTTCCAAAATGCAGTTTTATAGTTAATGAAAGCTGAAGACAGCTGCCTGTCAGGCCCGTAGCCAGGATTTCGTTTCGGTGGGGGGGGGGGGGGGCTAAAAAAATTTCAGGGGGGGTTTCGGAGGGGGACTGAGTTTCGGGGGGAGGGCTGAGTCTGAGTGAAAAAGGGTCTAGCCTAGCAAACCTTTTGTATCATTACCCCAATACCCCCATGCATATGGGATATATTGAGTATGGTGATCAGATCATGATATGAATAAACATAACAGTTTAAATAATACACCAGTAAGGCCTTTTCGCGAACCACCATGAGAATTTCGGGGGGGGGGGGTGCTGAAGCCCCTCAAGCCCCCCCCTCCCCCGGCTACATGCCTGCTGCCTGTGTATTTGTTTTAAACTCATTGGAGAGATGCCAACCATAATCTATGTAGGCTGGTTAGACCACTCCCATAAACATAGTGTAATCCACTAGCCAATTATGAAAGGACATTTTTAGCCACCTCTCTCTTTTTCATTGTTTTTACTTCCTTTCAGTATCTGCTCCTCCATGCTATCAGGTTTAAAAAGCGGGAAGGCATCCACGTAATGTGTTGTTCTTGTATGCTTTCAAATTGTTTCTGAATTATGGCAACCCTAAGACAACCCTATCGTAGGATTTTCTTAACCGAATTTGTTTGTGTGGTCTTTACCTTCTTCTGAGGCTGAGAGAATTTGACTTGTCCAAGTTCACCCATGAGTTTCCATGACTGAGGAGGGATCCGAACTCTGGTCTCCAAAATTACCATATTATCCTGTTTTTCATACAAAAGGCCATGCATGTGCATGAGGCAGTAACAGTGGGGGGCAGAGAAAATTACCTTGGTGGTCTGAATTTGGATGGTTGTTTGGGGACCCCTGCTCTAGACGATAGGACCAAGTCTAATGTTTTGAAGTTACAGAACAATATGTTTCAATTAAACATTAGAAACAACTTCTTAATAATAAGAGCAGTTTAGATGAAACATTATCTCAAGAAGTGGAGGGGCCTCCTTTTATGGAGCTTTCCAAAAGTAGATTGGGCAGCTACCTACTGGACATGTTTTAGCTGGAGATCCTGCATTGTTAATGGGCTCAATTTGAGGGCCCAGGGGGTCACTTCCAACACTAAAATTTGATTGTTCTGCTTTTGGAATTGGAAAAGGGCATGAATTAATTCTTCCTTTGTAACAAATTACTTCCAAGCTACACTCTCATTCAATCCAATCTCTTGACTTTTCAACATATGTAACTTATGGATACACAGTGTTTGCACTAAGAAGAGTACTGCCAAAACTGTCATTCAGAAGTTGGCAATGAATCACTTGTTGGCACCCAGTGACAAATACTATTCCAAATTCTCACTCCAGCCAGGAGTTTAAAAGAAAACAAAGCAAAAGCTTAAAGGAAAATCCCAGGGATATTCCAAGAGTCGAGGATACCTGAATTGCTCTTTCCCATTGTCATCCTGTATCAAATAGATCCACTAGGTTATGATGAATCAGTGTAATAAGAACTATGAGCCAATCAATAATGTAGATACTGCTAGGTGAAAATAACAAAAAGCTATAATTGAGAGAAGTGGTAATATAGCATTGGCTTGCTACTTAGGGGGAAAACATCTTCAGAAAAAAGATGATAGACAAGTTAACTAAAGAGAAATTGGCATTCATTCAGATCTGAGCATCAAACTCACAAATAAACTCACAAATTACCCCTTAATTAGACTACTAAGGGCCTTTAAAATCCCACAATATCTGCTTTGAACTGGACTATCTGAGTTCACACTGTTCAAAGCAGAAAATGTGGGATTTTATTCAGCTGTGTGGAAGGGGCCTAAGTATGTTGGACTGCCTTTGAAAAATGTTTGGAAGCTACAGCTAATGCAAAATGCTACACCCAGACTGCAAGAACTATCCTGGCTTCCAGTTTGCTCTCATGCTCAATTCAAGGTTCTAGTGTTGAGCTACAAAGCCCAAAGTGACTTGGAACCAAGATATCTGAAAGACCACCTTTCCTATATGAGTCTGCCAGAAATATAAGGTCTTCAGATGAAGCTCGGTTGTGTGTACCATCATCTTGTTAAATTAGCTTTCTGGATACATATAACAAAGCTTTCTCTGTAGTCTTGGCTCTGGAACATCTTAAAGGAGTCAGGCAGAATGTAATATCAAATATTTTCCAGAAAGATGCAAATCATGTCCCGTCCTCTAAATTTTGAAATGGCTGGGCAAGGGGATATAGGTATTTACTGTCAGTTAGTATTTATGAGTAAATTTGCTTAGAAAAAAATAGTTTCCCCAAGCCAAATCTCTCCTAGTTATCTCAGGAATTATCTATAACTGTGACAGCTTTTATTTAAAAAATCTCTTGATCTTAAATCCCATGGAAAACCATATTTTTGTTTTGCAACTTTTATATATTCATACACAGTAATACAGAGACTGAAATATTATCTCTTGCAGTCTAAAATAAACCTCCCACTGAGTTCGGTGCTATCAAAACTTAACTTACTGTATTCTGACTAATGCATGTCCCCAAGAACGAGCAAATACACTAATAAAATATTTAAAACACGATTGAAGCAGTCTCTATCCTCATTTATTCTAGTTAAAATTTCAAGAGTTCAGCATGTTTTGAGTTTAAGCTGTAGGGCTCACTACTGTATTAGGCAACTTATTGTTACATCTCTCAATGAGCCTGTGTGTTGTTGGTTGACAGCTACAAAACTAGATCCCCCTTTTTAAGGGGCTAGATTTGACCCAAGGGATGCCAGTTTCTGATCACTATGCCAGAGGTTCAGCTACTGCAGATTCGTCAGGGACGTGAAAGAACAGAGTTGTAAAGTGGAAATGCTAATCCTAAAAAGCAAACTGGAGTAACCTAACTAATGCTACATGAGATCAGCAGCAGGTTTTCTCATTGTCATCTGGAAGAATGACGAACCAAGTCTTTTGTTCCTCTCCTGTGTTACAGTGAAATCGGTTTTGGACATTCTTATTGGTGAATGAAACAAGTGCTGAATTTTTGAAATCAGTAAATACACACAGAGAGATGCATATGTGGATTGGTTGGGATGTTTGCTTTTGTGCAAGCTGTGTGTATATGACTTGCTTTCCTCTTCCTATAGGAAATTTCCTAGTATGCAGAAATTCCTGAATTTCTTTTGAAATTTCTCAAGGATTTTGCCAAAATTTTCCTTTCATGGATTCACTGAGGATATATGAATCATGCATTCCCTTGTTTAAATCGTGTAATGTTCTTGATTGGGATTATATTTCTAACAAAGAGTTCCTTATCTGACCTCCAACATTATCACAAAAATGCCATATATACAAAATACCAATGGACACAGCTATACACATGTTAACCCTGCCTTACGTATTTCCAGCATGTTACTTCATGCAATCGTTTTTATTGATGCCCCCATTGCGTCATTTCTTCTAGAACTGACATGAAAATTTTCAAGGGCAAAGAATTTATTCCATATATTATAGCTTTTACTCTTTGATTATGGAGTCATCCAAACAGTGCTTATAATGGTTTGTTGTAGGTTTTTCTGGGCTATATGGCCATGTTCTGGAGGCAATTTTTCTCCTGACATTTCGCCTGCATCTATGGCAAGCATCCTCAGAGGTAATGAGGTCTGTTGGAACTAGGAAAAATGGGTTTATATATCTGTGGAATGACCAGGGTGAGACAAAGGACTTTTGTTTGCTGGGGCTAGCTGTGAATGTTTCAGCTGATCACCTTGATTTGCATTCAATGGCTTGGAAGCGCCTGGGGGGAATCTTTAAATGTGCGAGTGCTTGCATTTTTACCTGAGGTATTTAAGTGATACTTCAGGTAAAAGCAAATTAATTCAGGACAAAGCAGAAAAAAACCCTGCTTTTTCCCAAATTAATCTGACACCTGGAAAGACCCAGGTCTTTCAGAAGATCCATGTCTTTCAAGGTGTAAGCGACCTTTGAATTGGACCCAGGAATCACATCTCACTAGTTCCAGCCCAATCCACACAGCTGTCTCGGGATTTATGGGCTTTTCAAATTTGTTTTGATATTTTAAAGGGTTTTGGGGGAGGGAGTGTTTCAGGAGACCATCTAGACACCCCCTTCCAAAAGCGCAGGTTTTTCTAGATGGTGTGGGGACAGAAGTCCACCCTACCCTGGTTTTTTTTTTTAAAAAAAAAAACTGGAATGGAGTGGATTTTCCCCCTGTGTGGAACTGGCCTATAGCATTTTGATCCCTGTCTTCTTTTAGGATGGAAGGATACTAATGATAGTTTCAGGGAGCCAACATGGTTTCAATGTTAGACTATAATTCTAGAGAACAGGGTGAAACTCTCTGGGTGATCTTGCACAAGTCAAACTTTCCCAGCCTCAATAGGCAATGACTAACTCCTTCTGAACAAAACATACCATGAAAATTCTGTGATAGGTTCAGATTAGGATCTTTATTAATCAGCAATGGTTTAAAAGCATTCAACAACAATGTATGACTGTGGAAGTGGCATGTATCATAGCATCTGGATTTATTATATTTGCATATTTTGCTGTTTTAGGACAGTAGTTCTCAACCTTCCTAATGCTGCAACCCCTTAGTACAGTTCCTCATGTTGTGGTGACTCCCAACCATAAAATTATTTTTGTTGCTACTTCATAACTATAATTTTGCTATTCTTATGAATCACAATGTAAATATCTGATGTGCAGGATGTATTCTCATTCACTGGACCAAATTTGGCAAAAACACTCAATATGCCCAAATTTGAATACTGCCGAGGTTGCAGGAAGAGATTGATTTCATAATTTGGGAGTTGCAGTTGCTGGGATATATAGTTCACCTACAATCAAAGAGCATTCTGAACTCCAGCAACGATGGAATTGAACTAAACTTGGCACACAGAACTTCTACGACCAGCAGAAAATACTGGGAGGGTTTGGTGGGCAGTGACCTTGAGTTTTGGAGTTGTAGTTCACCTACACCCAGAGAGCACTGTGGACTCAAACAATGATGGATCTGGACCAAATTTGACACAAATACCTGGTACCTCAAAATTTGAATACTGGTTGGGGGGCTGATTTTGCCATTTCGGAGTTGCTGGGATTTATAGTTAACCTACAATCAAAGAGCTCTCTGACCCCAGCCCACAATGGATCTGCACCAAACTTGGCACACTACCTACATGGCTAACACTGAATACTGGTGGGGTTGGGGGCAAGGCTATTTTTGAATTCTGGGTGTTGTAGTTCACCAAAACTCAGCACTCTGCACCAAACTAGTGTTGGAACTAGTATACTTGCCACACATACCCAACATTTCAAACTTTGACTACTGGTGGGGTTTTGAGGGGATTGACCTCAGAGCAATGTGCACCCAATTGATGGATCTGGACCAAAGTTGGCACAAACACCCAATATGATCAACTTTAAATACTGGTGGGTTTTGTTTTTGTTTTTTTTGGGGGGGGGTGACCCAACATAATGGTAATTATAGTTGTCCATGCATCCAGAAAACCCTGTTACGCCACTGGTGATGGATATGAACCAAACTGGGCACACAGAGCCAATGTGGCCAACTGTGAATATAGGCAGGGTTTGGGGGTGATTAACATTGGCATATGGGAGCTGTGAACCAAAGAGCACTGAACCCAGCTGATGATGGATCTGAATCAGGTTTGGCCCACAAATCCAACATGGCCCATTGTTAACACTGGTGGGATTTGGGGAGGATTGACCCATGATTTTGGGAGTGTTGTTCACTTGCGTTCTTATGCACTTTCTAATGGAAGCATTAATAAAAACAAAATGAAAGACTGACTTTTTTCCTAATAAATAGCATAACAAATTACCTAAGCTGCTTCTGCCCCTCCTAATGCCCCTCTCAGTTCAACATCATGCAGGCACTTTTTCCTTGCCTTGAAGGGCCTTGCTGGCATGAGCCTCCCTCCAGCTTTGCACGCTCTCCCTCACCTACTGATGCATATCACACTGCCATGCGCCGATCATGCGTGCTCTCCCCTCCCCACTTATTGTTTCAGAAACAGTCCTTCCCTTGGCAGAGAGGCCAGCCAATCACAGGAGGAGAAGGGCTTTTGGTGGGAGGATTTGCAGTCTATTTCCAAAAAAGAAGAGGACAGGTGGAGAGATCTTTAGCCTTTCCTGCCAAAGGGGTTCCTAAGACCATCAGAAATATTTGTTTCCTGGTGGTCTTAGGCAACCCCCCTGAAACTTCCCTAATGACCCCCCCCCCCCCCCCCGGGGTCTCAACTCCAAGGTTAAGAAATACTGGTTTATGACTTACAGGGCTGCCTCTATTTTGCTAAAGCAGGACTTCAGCAGGATGAGATGATGTTTTCGTATTTTAACGTTTTCCATAAAGTGCTGTGCTAATCTTTGCAACCCAATTTATCTGCAGATGAGGGGGTGAAGAACACAAATGCTGAAACAAATATTGGGTTGATTATGTGTGGTAATGGTAGACACTAGACAGCAATAATATAGTTAGATTCAGACTATTAATTAACCATGAAATTTAAGGTATCTCTGCTCCTATACTGCAGTGTGTATGTTGAGGAAGAAGGAAAATTGACAAAAATGCATTTCTTTGAGAATTTGGATGCAGAAATTAAGCTATCAAATATAAAGTGTACAAAGTGGAAACAGAAGACATCCATGCATTATTTTCTTGCAATTTAGCATCTTAAATCTAGATAAAGTTGACATATATAGAGATTCTGTTTTCTGTGTAGCATTATAGTTTATCTATTAAAATATTCTGATTCACCTTAAATATGAATTATAAACTTTTATTTCTTAGGAATTCTTACAACTTGTTGAAACACATAAATATTGTGGGTATACACATACATACACACTCGCCCAAGTACAAAGGCTTCGGGGGATAGGATACAAAAATAATTTGAAAGGTACTTCAATAGATTTTCTAGAGTAAATCAAAAGCACCTATTAGCCTTTTTAGCAGCATCAGTGTTGTACAATTTCATTGCAATATGTTTCAAGGCCATAACAAACAACCAAGTTATCAAAAAGTTATGTATCTATCTGAAATCCTAAAATATCAATTTGTTTAATCCAAAAGGGAAAAGAACAAACATACAACTGAAAATCTTTTAATCCATTTGTTTGCTTTGGTAGTCATAAATTACTACAAGCATACTTGTAATTCTACAAGGTCTCTAGTTGTTAATGATATTGAGTGAAAACCATCTAGCAGTTTGAATAAAGACACTTAAATTAATAATGTTTGTATATGTTTAAAATTTCCCTAATTAGCTTACCAGAGCTCAAATCTCATATACTGTCCAGTCAGGACATGAAGATCTATATCTTTAAAAACATAAAAGTTTCATAAAAGCACAAGAGTTCAGATATTTCCAATTCAAATCCTGTTCTACAGGGATTTTATAGGAAATATTATTTGTGCTTCTCATTAATTTTTTGAGAGGGATTGATATTTCTGCAGGTGGCAAGTCTAAAAGAACACAACAGAAAAATGTAACCTTTGTTTCAGTGACATTTGTCAAGAGATTAAGGTGGTGAAGAGGAGGATTATTTATATAGTCCCATTGATGTATGTATCATTATTCCAAAATAAGTGTTTTCATACTTCAGTTAATGAAGTTTCTGTTGGTAGCACTCCTTTATATTAGAAAAACCCTTTCCAAACACACACACATAGACAGACATTGATATTGGGAGGATGCTGAGGAAGAGCAGGACACACACATTTCCAGTCTTAAGTTATTACAGTGACTTTGCATCATATAATACAATAAATAAATTTTGAATTGGAAAGAACAGGGCACTAATCAGTGAGTTGTACTGTAGCCACATGTGCCTGCCAACAACAGGCAAGGTAAAAGGCAGCTATTTCTATCAATCCATGAAGAGCAAATTGGAGAGAAGAAGAAAGCTACTGCCATGAGTCTTGTAACCCACCAAAGTGAAAGTTGACAAAAACATCTTCCCTAGATGTATTTTGGAAGAAACTTTCATGTGGTCTCTAGAAGTTTCCAAAGAATATAGCTTCCTTATGCAAGGTGTACCTGACCTGGTTGCTGCATTTCACAGATATGTATTGTTGGTTTTGAATAAAAAGCTTAACAAAATATGTGGCATAGGAATGTCTCTTCTCTCCCTATTTTACCTCTGACATTAAATGTTAAAGAAATAATGAACAGAATAGATCTGTTTTGTTAAACTGTACAAGATTATCAGTCCCATCAGTTTGAACAGATCAACAGGCAACATACATTGGACAATTTGATTTTGAAACAATAATATGTGTGTGAAGTGGTGCACTGGTTTTTAATCAGTTATGGGAAATTCTATTATCACTATTTTAGCCATTTTTTTAAATAAATATAGATATTGTTGTTTAATTCTTTTTTAGTTTTTGTAAACTCTGGTTTTAGCTTAATCTTTTTAGAATTATCTAAACTGTCTTGAATTCCATCTCAGCATATACACTGAAACAACAACAACAACAAAAACAACAACAACAACAATAGCAACTGACAATAAAAAACACAGCGCCTTAAATTTTGTCCCTTAAAAAGAGTGAGTAGTGCTTCTGGAGATACACAATGAATCTACTTTTCATAAGAACAGACTTTAAGGCAAAACAATAGCAAATTCATTCTGGGTGTAGACTGTAGGTTGTACATGAACAATTCTGATACTGGATCCTTTTCCTGATATAAGTTTCACACTAAAGGATCTCAGTCACACCCGGAACAGCTGTGGCAACTAATTTATCAGATGGTACTTCATATCATAACTCATCATCTGGAGTCCTATGAACAGAGGGCTTGAGGCAGGAGGTAGAAGATGCTGAAGATAAGCCAGTGTTAAATGCAAGATGCTGATTTATTAAGCGACAGAAGTTTTGGAATCAACTAGCTATAAATGTCCTAGCAGCTCCCCAGTGCCCCTGTTGTGTTTTACTGTCTTACCTTGGTGATTGATAGTATTGCCTTACCCTGATCTTAAAATTGGGGGTTCTATTTTGCTTCTTGCAGGTTTCATTTGTACTACTGATTGTAATGACTTCTGGATAGGTTGACAACCAACTTCTTGTTTCACATTCAATTTTATTTGGATAATTGATGACTGACCCGGACAGAAACTATTTAACAGCTCTTATATTCCAACCACCTGGTATCTGAGTTTAACGAAAATCAGCGACAACTTGGGCAAGGGGGACAACAATCTCACCCCACTGCCCGCTGCCACCAGTGTAATAAGAGATAAGCGACACACTGGGCAGGAGGGAATACAAATCCCACCTCTGATCACCAGCGTGAAGGGTTAACGTTCAACTGGACACTACTTTAACCAAGACAAATGTCTACGACAAGGGGGAAAGACTCTCTTATCCCCACCTCAGTAATATTATCAAGTGACCAGCTGTGTTAACGATGATAATAACCAATGTATTAGGTAGATTTGCCGCCACCACCTCAATTAATGTCTGAGGAAAACATAAGTGTGAATGTGAAAATAGGTAAAGTTTGTTCAAGCCTTAAGTTCTTCTTTAGTGGCTGTTTCTCTTACTGACTGGACTGAAAACAAGTTGTCCTTAGGCTAGCAGAGGTCTAACGATTGTGACAGACCGAGGCAGACACCACTTTAAAATGAAACTATAAACAGGTTTATTTAAAATTGATGAACAAATCAACTCTTAATAAGAGTGGCACAAAAGCGTAATGTGGTTACTTGAGGCTTAGCTGTTTAGACAAGCAGTCTTTCTTTTAAGACTAAAACTTTTGCTTCACACTGTTCACCAACTCTGACACAGTGTGTCTCTGAGCGCAGCCCACTGACTGCCTCACAGAGCAAAATAGGCTTTCCTATACTGACCCTACTATGTACAGTGTTTCAGGGACCTTTGCCTATCCTATGCTCTAATCTCAAGGCTCACTTCAAAGGTTTTCCCTCCCTGCCTAAATTATTCACAGCTCCCTCTTCCTAACTATCCTTCTACACTCTTTGATGTTTAAAGCTCAACTCCCCAGCTTGTCAAATAAGACAGCCTTTTTTCCCTCTCAAAGCTAACTCCTCCTCTGACTGCTCTAGCCAATCAGGAGTCGGCTGACTCCTCCCTCTTGCCTCTTAGCTCTCCTGCCTGTCTCTGAACATGTCAGCTATTGACTTCAGGCTTCGGCCTTCCTGGCAAAAGGTTAGATTCATGACACTGAGCCACTAGCTGACAGAGCATAGGGCAATTCTTCAAGCAAAACATGAGACTTATATGATGCATCATGTTACCCTGGCCATAACACCAAAGAACTGAAGAATAACCAACTCGCAGATCAGTGCCCATGTCCTTCACATTAACATTTTATAGTTTTTCCCAACTGATTAGAACCCCCCCCCCAAAAAAAACCCTTCTTTCTTTGACATTAAGACACAATGTTGAGAATATATTTCTTTCATTGTCTAAAATTCCGAAGCTTGATATAGACAAATGCCCCTGAATACTAAAGAAATTGGGAAGTAATGAGGAGGAAATAAATAATGACAATTTTATTAAAATACAGCATGACAAGAAGTCTGTTGTAGTTCACAAAACCATGAAACATCTTCCATGACTGACAGCCCTTTAAAATCTCTGGCATAAGGTTGAAGGAGGAAGGAAAAGGCACACCCATTTTTCTTTCAAGCTGTAAATAAATGAATAAATAGGACAAAAGGAAATGAAGAATAAAATGCAGGCTGACAGTGCTGCATTAAAGGTGCTGTCAGTCATTTGGCCATTTTGAAATCTGTGGGATCGCATGGCTGGAGCTGAAGTCATGATGAGGCCATGGAAATTTGTCATGTAACAGCAATGTAGTAAATAAACACTGCCCATCAATGCCCATGTTAGAAACAGGTACATTCTAAGTGTAATTGTGGAGAAATCTTGCTAGTAGGGAGGAGAGTGTTTTTTTTTCACTTTGCCCAAGGATTTTCCAGAGTCTATACAAACTTCAAAATATGTAAATAAATAAATCACTCAATAAGTCCAGAAATCATTTTTCATTTGACAGTATTGATGAATGATGGAGAGGAGCTGTAATTTATTTGCAAAGTGAATTGCCACATGTGGGGACTGCAGGAGGCAGAAAAGGATGGTCTAGAGGAGCTGAGATATGCCAAAACCAGCATGGAGCTCACAAACTGATATCTTAGCTAATATTTCTGTTTCAAACAGTTTGACTTGTAATTCCTTACCTTACTTTAATAAATAAAAACTGTTGTTCAGTTGACAAAGCAGAAAAAAACTTTTTAATTGAAGATGATCGTTCTAAACCACATATTGTCCAGCCATGGTTCAAAATGGCCAGTTGCTTGCACAGAGATCCACGGCCTGTGGGAAGTGAGGATGAGGCATCCAGTTCCCCAGTAGTGATTAAAACAGTGTGGAGGTGATGGTGGCAGTGTCTGTCTGATAGGGAATTGGACTCAAATGGTCCCAATCCAGTTGTCCAAACTACAACAAAGCCTTTGGGAGACTCTGGGGTTTCCTTTAAATCCAAGAGTATCACCCAATATTGACTGAAGCCTAAAGTCAGATTAAGGCAAGAAAATCCATGATACTCACTTGAAGTCCCTGTGCATAGTGGAGAAAAACAGCAATGGGTCTGTAGCAGGCCTGTTTTCTTATTATTTATTTATTTATTTATTATTTAAACTTATATGCCACCACTCCCCTGAGGCTCGGAGCGGCTTACAAGAATAGCTAAAATCTAACAAAGTTTAAAAGCAATTTAAAACAATTTAAAAACAACAGTATCAAACATTAAAAGCCTGTTGGAACAGGTATGTCTTACATGCCCTGCGGAAAGCTGGTAAGTCCCGCAGGGCATGAACCTCAGGTGGCAGAGCATTCCAGACTGATGGCGCCACTGCTGTGAAGGCTCTGCATCTGGTCGCCGCTAGACGCAAGGTCTTGACACTGGGGACCTCCAATAGATCTTGGTCCTCAGAACGGAGGGATCTCTGGGGTTGGTAGGGGGTAAGACGATCCCTCAGATACATTGGCCCCAGACCATGCAAGGCCTTAAAGGTGAGTACCATCACTTTGAAAGTGATCCGGTGCTCAATTGGTAACCAATGCAGCTGTAGTAAGATTGGTGTTATGTGGCATCTCATCGGAATTCCCACAAGAAGCCGAGCAGCTGCGTTTTGTACCAACTTGAGTTTCTGAATCACCGACAGAGGGAGGCCAATGTAGAGGGCATTACAGTAGTCCAGTCTTGAGATGACTGTGGCCTGGATCACCGTAGCTAGGTCATCCCTGGACAGGTAGGGGGCCAGCCGTCTAGCCTGCCGCAGGTGAAAGAAGGCGGTTCTGCTCACGGCGGAGACCTGGGCCTCCATTGTCAGCAGAGGGTCCAAAAGGACTCCCAGACTCTTTACCAATGATGACGGGCGTAACGCCTCGCCATCCAGGGTGGGCAGATGGATGTCCCCACTGCCCGATCCACCCAGCCATAGGATCTCCGTCTTTGCTGGATTCACTCAGCCATCCAGTAATGGCCTCGAGGCACTGATGGAAACAATCGGATACAGAGTCCGGTCAGCCTTCCATCTTCAGCACCAGCTGAGTGTCATCGGCATACTGATAACACTCAAGCCCAAAGCCTCAAACCAGCTGAGGAAGTGGTCGCATATAGATGTTAAACAACAGAGGGGAGAGAATGGCCCCCTGAGGAACCCCACAAGATAGAGGGGACCTCTCAGAGACCAGGCCTCCCCTCTCCACTCGCTGTCCATGGTTGTGAAGAAAGGAGGACAGCCAGTTTAAAGCTGTCCCCCTGATTCCAGCAACAGCAAGGCGGTGGGTCAAGAGATTGTGGTCGACTGTGTCAAATGCTGCTGTGAGATCCAATAGCACAAGCAGCGCTGACCCGCCCTGGTCAAGCTGGCATCGAAGGTGATCCATGATGGAGACCAGCACAGTCTCTGTCCCGTGCCCCGCACGGAAGCCGGATTGGAAGGGATCTAGTCCGGCTGTGTCGTCTAGGAATTATTAGTGTAAATAAGCCCTAATATGACCAGAAGTTGTTGGAATTAAGCTGGATATGTATAGATTTTGTTCTACCAAGATCCTTTTGTTTTAATATAAGTTTATCCCCAGTTAAGATTCACAGAAGTTAAAGTGAGTTATAATTAGAAATGTAGCATTCATTCGTAATTCCAGGCTTGGAATACTAATATCTGTCACTCGTAATACCTTCCTCAGTAGGAAGGAAAGCATTACAGGTTTATTTTTCTGGCTCAGGTTTTAATCCAAGCTAGAGGACAATTCCTTTGTTTCATGTTCACAATGGTGTTTTCTCTCTTTCTGCCTTAGTGCATGCCTTAGTGATCTAAGCTTCAGAGATGAATAACATGTATTTCTATTCAATGTATTATACTCTGCTTTAATGTGCTCTTTAAGAAGACATTTAGAGACAATTATGTGGTTGGGTTGTTGTAGATTTTTCCGGGCTATATGGCCATGTTCTGGAGGCAATTTTTCTCCTGACGTTTCACCTGCATCTATGGCAAGCATCCTCAGAGGTAGGACTTTCAAAACACCACAGGCTCATCGGATCTATGACCGCCTGGAACGCAACCTCTTACGAGAGAGAATTCACACCATCCGCAAAGAACTCACAAACACAGACAAGGAACTGCTGCACCTCCATATCAACATCAGTCAGAAGATGAATTCCCAGGACTGGGACAAAATGGACAACCTCACTTACAGGAAAATGGAGAAAAACATGGCTGTCCACACCAACAGACAAAAACAAAAATTCCAGAAACGCCAAAAGCAACAGCAAACCAGAACTGGATACATCACGGACCATCATCAACCTGACAGACAGACAACTCTCTGAAGACCAAATATCCATACTAGCAAAAGGAGGAAATTTTGCTGTAACTGCCACCAGGATCCCAGTAGAAAACATCATTGCCAATGTTGAATCAGCAATTTATCGCCTCCCCGAGGAAGTAGGTCTGGGTAACAACGGAAAAATTTGTTTCTAAAATCTATTCGTTTTCAAGGGTCTGGAGAACAAGCCCTATGAGGAGCGGCTTAGGGAACTGGGCATGTTTAGCCTGAAGAAGAGAAGGCTGAGAGGAGATATGATAGCCATGTATAAATATGTGAGAGGAAGCCACAGGGAGGAGGGAGCAAGCTTGTTTTCTGTTTCCTTGGAGACTAGGACGCGGAACAATGGCTTCAAACTACAAGAGAGGAGATTCCATCTGAACATTAGGAAGAACTTCCTGACTGTGAGAGCCGTTCAGCAGTGGAACTCTCTGCCCCGGAGTGTGGTGGAGGCTCCTACTTTGGAAGCTTTTAAGCAGAGGCTGGATGGCCATCTTTCAGGGGTGATTTGAATGCAATATTCCTGCTTCTTGGCAGGGGGTTGGACTGGATGGCCCATGAGGTCTCTTCCAACTCTTTGATTCTATGATTCTATGATTCTATGATTCTATGATTTGGGGGTTTTTGCGTTTTGATATTTAAAAGAATTCCGAAATTTTTCTTTTAAAAAGTTCGATATTTACGAAATTTCGTAAATGTTAAAAAAATTACGAAACATTAATGAAACAAATACGAAACAATTACGAATCAATTCGTTAATGGCGGACGCGACCGCGCAATACGCTAAAAAACCTCCAAATGGGACAGGGGGAACTTCTGAAGCTTCCCTCTCCCTCTGTTGTTGACTGTTGGTGTGATATTATAATTTTTTTTCACTAATTGAACAAAAAACAACTATAAAACTTGCCCCAGACATGCGGAAATAATAACAAAACGACCTCAAACCGATAACGAAACGAATACATACGAATCCGAAGCATTTACGAAACGAATTTAAAAATTCATTTCGTTTTTAAGTTGCTCCAGAATGGTTCGTTATCGCTTCGTTATAAAAAAAATAACGAATTTTTTACGAATTAACGAAACAAAACCGCCCAGCCCTGCGAGGAAGAAGCAGAAGAAGTAAGAGTGGAAACAGCAAGGATCCTGAAAAAGGCAAAACTTCCCTCCAGTAACATTACAAGGAAGGAAAGACAAGCCATCAGAGACCTCAACTCAGATCCTGACATCCTCATTCTCCCAGCAGACAAGGGGAATGCCACAGTAATCATGCATACAGAACAATACAAGGAGAAAGTCAAAAAACTCCTGGATCCTACGATATACAGAAAACTTAAACAAGACCCAACTTCCAAAATAACCAGAAAGGATGCTTGCCATAGATGCAGGTGAAACGTCAGGAGAAAAATTGCCTCCAGAACATGGCCATATAGCCCGGAAAAACCTACAACAACCCAGTGATTCCGGCCATGAAAGCCTTCGACAATACAATTATGTGGTTGTTTAGCAACTGCACCATGCACACCTTCTGCTCTCCTCAGCCCAACAAAGTGGTTTACTAGTAGCTGAAATACATAGTTTGAATGTATAAAGCTGATGGGCCAACAGAGATGGTCAGAGAATGACACAGTCTCTGGAGCTACCTGTAGACCTGATAATATAGACAGCTATCTATATTTTCTCCTATGCAACATGCAACACATGTTTAAAGCAAGTTCCAGGTGAGTATCATCTGTTAAACACAGAGTTTGGAATAATAATAATAATAATAATAATAATAATAATAATAATAATAGGTACTGGTAGCCATGATATGCTCACTTTAGGATCACCATATGTTGGACTTGAAGACACAGCAACAAATGGAAGTTGGAGTCCTAATATTTCTAAGTTTTTATTTTCAACAAAAGGAAATATTTGTTTTCATCTGTACATATTTTAACATTGTAAGCCACCACAGAACCTTATCACATTGACAGTTTTCAGCATCTTAGGATGCTTACAGGATGGTGGAAGCACGGAACCTGCTGGAGCCCATCAGATGCCACAGGGCTACTTCAAGTATGCTAGGATGCTGAAAAGATAACCTGGAAGGTTTCCCATGTTCTCATTGAGAAGAACTGGGCAAGTGTGGTGGAAAGCCAGACAGTGATGCTTCTCCCATGGGCTGGGCAACTAGCAATATGCAGACAGTGCAGGGAGCAGGGTTCTGGTTTCCCACCGCTGTCCTCCGGATTCAGCATGCTGCATGGCAAATCCTTCCATTGTCACCCGCCATGTGGACCTCAATGTGATGAGTTCCAGGGCTTGGCAAGAAGTGGGATGGTGATGATAACTGATCATTCAACAACAGCCCTGTTCCATTATCATTATGGAATGTTAAGTTTACATTCATTCCCCCCCATACATAAGGGAAGGGAGGTCAAACAACCAATTTGTAATAAATACATTACTGTGGGATGCACTAGTCAGTGTTTTTTTTTTTTTGGTTTTGTTTTGGGATATATATATATATATATATATATATATATATATATATGTGCCCTAGAACAGCTAGAAGCAACAGATGGAAAACACATCGGGTTGTGACTTCTCAGACCTTCAAGTGCATAATTCAGATAGCCTGGGAGGGGTGCTTTTAATGGAGAAGTTAATACACTCTTCTGAAGGCCTCTAGGATTGAGCTATGCTACCAGTTCAATATTTTGGTATAGGGATTTTCCAGTGTCATTGACAATACTTAATGGGAAGATTAGTTAAAAAAATAAAAATAGTATATCTTTGAAGAAGTTCAACCATTTTACACAGACACATAATGCAGACTGGAATGAGCATCAAAATGCCATTTGCAGCCTGCATTGTGACCCAACAGGGATGTCCTAAGAAAGTTTCCCAACTGCCCAGCTACTCTACTCTGTTGCTGTTGCTACCAGCTACAGTGGGGACCCCCCCCCCCCCACACACACACATTTTTCCTTCTCCTTGGCTCCTTTGTCAATCACATGGCACAGAAGCAGGAAGAGGGACTGCCAACCATGAGGTAGATTTTTTTCTGTTGTCACTATAGCTGACAGCTACAAAGACAGAGAGGATGAGAGTAGACAGCCTAAGCTGAGACTTCCAGGAGTGCAGGATAGACTGACACAGTTTTTTGCACATAGAAACCAGGTGTGGGTGTCTGCACAGCCAGAACACAGGAGAATGCATCATGCAACACGTGATGTGTTTTTTAAAAGCTGGGGTGCAGCCACATTAAAATGCTTTCCCCAGGTTAATCCTGATCAGCCCATGTACATGCTGTGGCCATCTGCTGCTTAATATGACCCCAGAGCAACCTAAAAGGTCAGTGTAGATGGGGTCATATATTTTGAGATGAAGGCAGAAAATCCTGCAATGAAACATAGATGGAAATACTGAGCTTATTCTTATTCTGGAAGTTACATAATATTAATAAATACATGAGGAATATTTTTGTTAAAGTTTCTATAGAATTTGCAAGATGAATGGGAATGATGCAATTGTATTGTACTTTTATTGAATACCAGAATGTTCAAAACGAAATTTAACTTTCCAAAGGTTCTCCTTCCAAACATTTTAAAGTCATTCCTATGGTTATTTACTCTCTCTTTCCAGAACCTAAGATTGTGTTTAAGTGGAATTGTAGAGAAAAATCTTCCAAAATCTATTGGAATTGACCAATTCTATTAATGGAATAGTTGCATTAATGTTTAATATTTTTGTATGTGCAGATGTGACCACTCACCATGGATTAAGAAAATCTCCTCTCAGTTTTTTTTGGTATAAAGACAGTGTTTCTTCAATGTTTCTTCAGTGTTGCAGATAAATAAGCTTGTTCTATTGACAAATAAAGAATGAGTGACAACCTAATTAATACTTTAAAATAAAACTGGTTGTATAGGCAGGAGTACAAGAGAGTTATTTTCCCTTATTTCTACAGCACTCCCATGAATCTTTACAAGTTGATCCAGAGAAATGTTACTCATTCCCAAGAGACAAATGCTAACTTAAGCAAAATTATTTATTTATTTATTTATTTATTTATTTACTGTATTTGTATACTGCCCCTCTCAGCCTTCCAGTGACTCAAGGCAGTTTACAAAGCAAAATTCAATGCCATCAAAACACAAGTACAATAGGCCTGGGCGGTTTCGTTCGTTAATTTTGTAATTCGTTAAATATTCGTTATTTTTAGCAATTACAAAACGATTACAAAACATATTTTCAAACCCGGAAGTGTTTTTAAATATCGAAACGCCATCCTCCATCTTTTTTACGGGCTTCCGCCCGTTTCAGAAATGACGTTTTAGGGATGGAGGATGCTGGGTATGCTGGGAGCCAATCCTGCGCTCCCAAGCACCGTGGCTGATTTTGATTGGGCAGGCCGCCCTTTAAAAGCGGCTCCGCGTGGCCGCATTGCTCATTGCTGGGGAAGGCGAGGAGACGGGAGGTTCGGGAGGGAGGCTTGGCTTGCATTCATTCATTGCTTGCATTCATTCATTCCCTGGGCTGGGAGCAGCGGGGAGGCTTTGCCGTTCGCTCCACAACAGGGCAAGCATTTTTAAATATTTCTGAAAAATATCTTTCTTTTATTCTTAAAAAAATTCAAAAAATATTCTAAAAAAAGAAAAGACCCTTGTGTGCCTGTGTGTGTGAGTTTGTCCCTGTCCTGTGGCTGTGTTCGCTCCACAACAGGGCAAGCATTGTTAATTTTCCATTTTTAAATATTTCTGAAAAATATCTTTCTTTTATTCTTAAAAAAATTCAAAAAATATTCTAAAAAAAGAAAAGACCCTTGTGTGCCTGTGTGTGTGAGTTTTTCCCTGTCCTGTGGCTGTGTTCGCTCCACAACAGGGCAAGCATTGTTAATTTTCCATTTTTAAATATTTCTGATAAATATTTCTTTTTTAACGAATCGATTCGTTGCCACCTTAACGAATCGACCCCCGTCTTCATAACGAAGTTTCAGAGGTGATTTGCGCATGCGTGGGGGGTCCGCCATCTTAACGAATCGATTCATTAATATTAACGAAATTTCATAAATACTGAACTTTTTTAAAGGAAAGTTTTGTAATTATTTTAAATATCGAAACGCAAAAAACCCCCAAATACAAATCGATTTTAGAAACAAATTTTTGCGTTGTTACCCAGGCCTAAAGTACAATATAAAATGTTAACATCAATAAAATCATAACAGCAATAACACATCAATCAATAAATACTCATTAAAACTCAATACATTATGATATTTTTCATACTTAGGTATTTTTATTCATGTAATTCTTTTGGTAAACATTGTAAAATCTTTATCTGTTTTAAAAACCAACACTATATTTAAAGAAAAATGAAAAACCAAGAAAATCATTTTTTTTCCATTTTGCAGACTTATACACATTAAAAACCCTTCAAGAAATGTTTGCGTAAAATCCAGAACTGCAAAAATAATTTTTAAAGGCTCTTGAAATCTCTACTGCTATGTTTGTGTGTGTGTGGAAGGCATTATTTGGCTTTTCTTTGCATTCAAGAACAGGTAAACGATGGTCCCTTCCACACAGTTGAATAAAATTCCACATTTTCTGCTTTGAACTGGAATATATAACAGTGTGGACTCAGATAACCCAGTACAAAGCAGATACTGTGTTATTTTCTGCCTTGATATTCTGGGTTATATGAGTGTGTGGAAGAACCCTATGATCCGCACCCTCTTTTCTTTGATGTTGTGACAGGTTGAATGGGGGAAGGAAATAAGAATATCCATCAGTAGAATGTTGGGTTTTGGCTAAAGATCATCATATATTTGTCTGGACAGAGTCCAGGAGATTTGGTGGATTTTTAAAATCAATATCTGATATGCCACTGATAATATCTGAATACTCTTTGCTCAGTAGGTCTATACATGAAGAGGCTAGCAAGCTGAACTGTGCTGGTGGCAAGGAGGTATTTGTTATAATGAAATATGAAGAAAAGGTTAATGCTGATATTAATGCTAATTCTTTTCTTTTGGGCTTCCTCAGTATGGAAAAGGTGAAGAGAAATGTGTGTAAATTGGTGCCATTTGTAAATCTCACTGTGAATTAGGATGAATTGTTATTCCATATGCAACCTTTCCTTAGCCAATGAGGGACAACACAAAACACCATTTTGTGTTTATTAAAAGTGATAAAGCAATGTTATAAACAGCTAAATGAAAGTGAAGTTCCTACCTAACAATTCCTTCTGTCCTCCAAAAAATGAACTTTGTGTCACAAAGAGAAGAGTGCCCTTTTGTTTTGATAAATGAGACATTATTATTGCCATCAAGTTATCTGATTGGGTCTTGCAGAAATGTTGTTTTGGGTGGGGATAACAATCTTACCATTGAAGATATAACATAGAAGCAGGTAGAACTTTATTTTGGTTACACTATAGAAAATGAATAGAGGCCAACATCTCAAATTATGCAGTACATATATAAGATAAAGTTTAAATTAACCAACTCACTAAAGACTTTATTACACGAAGCTGGCAAACTGGAATTGCTGCTAAATGTTACTGAATGTCTTGAGCACCAATCTACCTTCTCTCCATGACTGTAGTGCCTCTTGTAAATGATGGGCAAAATCCACCAACACATCTCAATTCTGCTATCTTCCCATTATGTACCTCAGTATGATGGGTTCCTTCTACTTCTGGGCTGACATGTTGGCAGTCATGTCACATCAGTGAGTATCCTCTTCTACTTTCTCCTCTCCCTGAGTGCACTGTTTTCCTTTTGCCTGCCCCTATTTCATCTTTGATCTTTTTAATTGCTGTAATTGTGAACTTGTGCTTTTAAAATATATATTTTTAAAACTGCACAGTGCATTGTGTAGAACATTGGGCAGAAAGGCAAGATTTTGAAGGCTGGGTGGAACACTGTGCATATAATAAACTGAATAAACTGCATATACTACAGACTGAATTTGGAACATCTGGATCTTGCATGTAAGATGTTTGTTCTGCCAGTGGTGTTAGGAGATCACAGGAAAGGCAATGACTCAATTACATGGAAACAATGTCCCCCACATTTCAGAGGTCCTCAAAACATTTCTGAATAATGATTCCCCCCCCCACCCCCCTGTTTTACTGGCTGTTCCCTGTAGCTATCCACCTGTTGCAGCACTTTGAATGGATCAGTATCCATGACCAGAAGCATCTTTTTATTAACTATTTAACAAATGGGCAACTTTAAGGGAGAGGGAAGTGCTTATGTTTTGGGATGTGGTTAGAAAAGGAAGTGTCTATTAATGACGAATGTAATTAAAGAGAAGTCAAGATGAGATTCCAATCTTTCTCTACCCGAAGTTCCCATCATTCACATGGCATTATCATAATATGGATTTTACAGTCCATGTGAGGGGAAAAAATCTAGGTCAGAGGAAAGCAACTTCAAAAGGATAAAAATAGCAGTTTTGAAAGAACCAAATGTACCCCCAGGATCTACAATGATAACCTGTTTAAATCCCAAGGTATATTCAAAGTGAATACTTCTGTATTAGATCATAGTATCTATACAAATCAGACATTTACAAAATTGTCATTTTGATGGTAATTAATTATTTAATTTCTAATATTCAACATTCTTGAATTAATTCTCACACATAATGTTTTAAATTCTTATGAGAATTGCACATATTGCTACAATTTGGTTACAATTTGCATCGTAAGGAAGAAGGAGAATTGATAGTTGTTCAGAATGAAGTGCACTCTGTATGTGTCCACTGACTTTTTTTGCATACATATTGAAGATCACATTCCCGGTTGAACCTTAGGGCATCTGAATCACTGGGATTTTTCTATTTATAAACATTAAAAGAAGAAGCAAAAACACATACTGATCAAGTATGTAATGGCAGGCTGTGGCTTTTATGTTGTGTCCTTTCTTTCTTCACAAAACTTCCTCATCTGTGACCTCCTGTCAGCTGATTTTGTGAGAAGACTAACCACCCTTACTTCTTTTTTCAAAAGGAGAACTTATATTAACTTGTTTGACCTCCATGTGTCCTCCATGTTTCCATGCCTTTTCTGAGCTTCCACTCTGTCTATAGTTGCTAAGCTGATAAGAATTGGCAGTGAACTAGAAGGATGCAGCAATGTTCTACATTTCACCCTACTGTAAAATAGGGAAAAAGTATAAATCCCAGCTCCCTAGAATGTGGAATTCTTAATTGGGCTTGTTAGTTTTCCCTCACAACCTAATGTAATTAGGGCAACACCATATAATTGACAATGCTGAGGAGCTTCAGTATGTTTATAACTATTCAAAAGCCTAATATATTTGCAAGGACTGTATGTGTCCAAACTCCCCTTTTGATTGTTCCAGTCCCTCAGGGAACCAACATAGTGTAATGGCTCGAGTGTTGGACTAGGGGGTGCATCATGACAGGGCAGTTGCCCCAATGCTGATCTGAAATGGGCTAGTCTGGATTGGTACAAGCAGCAGTGACCTGCATTATCTGAAGTTTCCATAATTGAGAGCTTTCCCAAAGTAACAGGCCCATCTAATATGCCTGCGCTTTCTCTTTTATCTTTACCATCCAGTGGACAGGGCACTAAAATGGAGGTAGACACTCCTTCATGCCTGGAATGATGCTATCCACCACACGGGGCAGATGAGAAGAGAGAGAGAATGAATCCCTTCTCTACTCTACTTCCCATCTCTCAGGAGTGCTGGGTATTGTTATTCTAGGTGCTGAGGAGTGTCTGCCTCCCTTTTGGTGTCCACTGTCATCATCAAGATAAGTTAGAGGGGAGCAAGACTGTCTGAGTTTGGGAAAGACAGGATGGCATCTAATCAGAAGCAGAACAATTGATTAGACAAGCCAAAACTCATTAGGTAATATCGTTACTTTGGGAAACATGGGCCTCTGCTACTGTTGGATCAGCTCTGTGCATCATATAATGGCCATGTATCTGATTCAGCTCCCATACAGATTTAACATTCTACACCTCATGGTAACCATCCTCACTCAGCTATGGAAACCCAGTGTGTGTCCTTGAGCAAGTCATACTGTCTCAGCAATCCCCTTCCCTCTTCCTAGGAATGTAGGCACTTCTAGAAGCTCTCACAGATCTGTGTGGTAGTGGTGGTTCCCTGATAAGCCTATAAACAGGGGGTTACAGATACAATTTTGAGGTTTTAAAAATTGATTTACACATGAATTTTCACCAGTTAACCAAATCCTCATGCTGAGTCTACGAGAAGCAAAAATTAGAGTTCCTCCAGAACTGCAAGAACTATCTCAACCACATTTTGCTAATTTATTCACACTATTAATTACTTTTCCACTAATTTGCATTGCAATAGCAGCAATAGTTGGCATCTCAGATGTTTAATCAACATTTCTGACATGAAGATGATGTAATCCACCAGAACTGACATCAGACTCCACAGATTAAACTGCATAAGAAAAACTTAAGTTTAACTACAATTTACAGTTTTTCCAGGTATTTAACAACTATGATAATTTGTGCTTTCTTTAAAAGTTTATACTTTAATTTCTCCTAAACTATCAAATATTTATGAATTAAAGTTATTGTATGTAGTTTCTAAAAATGTAATAATCTATATTTTGGCCATAGATCTTGATTTTTGGATATTCCAATTTAAGGTGAAAATATATGTATAAGAAATCTTTGAAAATGTTGTATCTCTGATACTAATAAACTTTTTAAATAACATTTGAACACAATTATCAATTTTATTATGTAGTTTCATTTGTTTTTTTACACATGTAATTATCTTTAATAGTTTTTGAAATATTATAAAAAAATCTGAAAGTAGTCACATCACTGATCTCTTGCTCTTCTCCTTTTCAGAGCTTTCTTACATCCATCTTCTTGCTCCTCTAACTAAAATATAAAAGGAAATATGAAAGCAGTTGTGGGTCATTCCTTACTATGCAATTGTCTGATAGTTTGAGTTGGTGTTCTGAGACTTAAAGCCCTGTCAGTTACTGTTAATGTTTCTTTTCATCCACCTGACTCCAGAAGATGCCTAAATGTCTATCAGACCAAATGAATGTTCTTTTTATTTTATGGCAAAATAGAAAAAGCCAAATATTGAAGAACAAGAAGGCAGCAGATTGAGAGCCATTGTAACAGCTGGTACTGATGAAGACCCAAGGACATATACACCTAGACTGCAGGTGAAAACCGAGGAAACTGTGAATACTCAGGTGTTTACCACTGGTTCTTCTAATCCAAGCCCTGCCAAAGAAACCATGGAACAGGAGCAAAGACAAGAAACTGTGTCATTGTTAGACCTTGGACTTTATATGAACAAGACCGTTTCTGATGACAAAGTGAAAACCCAATTAATGCAAAATCTATGGACTCCATTGCCAGGATATTTATTTTCTGTGGATAAGAATACGCATCCAAGTTTTCTACCTGAATGGTTCAACAGATTTCCCTGGTTAGGCTCATGCTACTCATTTTATGTACAAGGTGTGTGTCATTAAAAACTTGGTGTATTGGTTGCTAAGCCATTTGTGCAATGAAAAGAGGCAATAAAAGTATTCAATGGACAAAAAAAAGAGAGAGAGAACCAGCAGAATATCTTACGCTTGGCTGAGAACTTGCTAATTAATACTTGAAAACATCATGATGTAAACCATCATCATGATAAAGGAAATAAGAAGAAAACAGAAAGAAACTTCTGCTGAGTTGTGGAATATTGTCCTTTGTGGCTAACAACTGGCTTTAAGAGGAAATTATGATTCAGGACCTATTACCTGTGAAGAATATTTGCACAATGATGGTAATTCCAGGGCCTTGCTGAGATCTCATGCCAGATCAGGAAACACTGGCATGAAAAATCATCTCAAAACTATAGCTATGCATGCCCAGTATACTTCTCAAATACAGAATGAACTAATAGACAATTGTGGTGGCAAGATAGTAAAAAAATGTTGAAAGATACAATACATTACAGTTCATTGTATCTTTCAATGCACTTGGTAAGGTACAGTGATTTTGAAGCTGCAGGAATAAGAAACGACTTTATAGGCTTTGTGAAGAACTTGCAGATATTATTTTGAAAACATTGGAAAAATTGGGCTGAATTTGCAATACTTGTGTGGACAGGTTTCGAATTCTGAGAGGTCATATTAATGGTGCATATGCAATTATACCACAGAAGTATCCAATGGCTTACATTCACTGCAGTGCTCACTCGCTAAATCTAGCCTTAGCAAATACTTGCAGCATTCCACCTGTCAGAAACTGTCAAGAAACAATATCATCTCTGCGCAATTTCTTCAGAGCATCATCCATCAGACTGTAACTGTTGAAGAAAAATAGACTATTTCCCTGAATCAAGAGCAAACAATCTGTTGCTACTTTGTGTAACCTGTTGGGTTGAGAGGCATGATGCAACTTTATGTTTTGTTGAACTGTACAGTGTGATGGTGAGAAGCTCTATAAAACAGTGAGACATCTTCCCAAGCTGGACACCTTATCTTAACTGTTCTAAATGCTGAATTTGCAGTAATCATGAACATCATAAGAAAATTTCTATCATCCTCCCTTCAGCTTAGAAAAGCATTACAAAGAGTAGATATGGATATTTTCTGTAGTCTGCAACATGTTGACAGTCTCTTAGAAAAAGCCACGAAAAAGCACACAGAATCTGTGAAATAATTTCAGGAGATCTTTAACATGTCAAGATCAGTGGTGGAGTCTATGCATGGAGAAGTTAGGATTCTTTGCATCTATTCAACGCAGACTTGTAAAATCAACATGCAGGCAACTTCATCAATATCAATAGAATATTATAGGCTAATTGTGTACATCCCATTTCTGGACTTTTTTTGCAGTCAGCTTCAAGAAAGGTTTACAAGGCACAGGGAAGTAGTTCAGGAACTGCTAGTGTTCCTCAGTATTAATTGTGGCCATTTCAAATCCAACAAGTGCAAAGAACTTTACAACAAATTCCTTCAAGATACTGACACACTGATGGAAAAGTTTGACCTGTTGTGTAGAAAACAGAAAAAGATTAGATCTGCAGAAAAACCATCAAATGCACTGGAAGTGTATCTTGTCTGTGATGGACAGTTTTTCTGAAGAAACTTCAGATTTCTGAAAAATTGCCAGTGTCAACAGCTATAAATGAAAGGTTGTTTTCAACTCCTAAACTTTTGAAAACACACAAAAAGAGCACCGGGTCAGGAAAGACTGACTGGATTTGCACTCTTGAGCATCCACCAACTTTTATCGATACATCCTGATTTCTGTCAAAGTATATTGGCAGAATTTTCTAGTGTTTCTAACAGGCATTGTGGTATTCTTATGTAACTTACGAATTAATAGTCATTTTCAAGTTTTTTTTTCAGATTTGAAACTTAGTAGTTAAATAGAAATTTGATTTAATCTAGTCTACACAAAATATAGAATGAGTCATAGGATTTAAATTATTTTGTGTTATGAACCTACTCTTCATGATTTACTGGTCAAATAAACATTGTTTCAACCATCTCTCTCCCCCACCAATTTATTTTGGCTATGGGCCTGCTCCCTGACCCACCCCCTTTTCCCAGTAGACTAGCCTAAATCAAATCAAGTACTATTCTCCACACTGTACCAATACCATGGGATTGCTCCAAAGCATCTTGATTGTTCTCAACACAGGACTAAAACAGAAGTTGCAGAACATTATAGGAACGGCCAGAAGAATGGTGAATATGGGCTAGTGAACCCTTTGTCTCTAGAGCAGCAAAAAATAAGCCTGCTCTATCTTCAAGATGACATCCTTTCAAATATTTAAACATGGAGGTTATGCCATATCTTAAGCTTCTTTTCTCTAGGCTCAACATGAGCTCTCAAAGCCACTCCTCATAGGGCAAGGCTTTCAGATTTTGTTCATTTTATTTTTTTTCATCAGCCATATTATATTCCTGTTTATTTCACAAATTGTGCTAATAGCAGGATCATAGTAGATTAGAGCCACGAATTACAGAAGAGGGTTTTTTTTTTATATCTGATTACATTTCTCCAGTTACATTTCTACTAAAGGGACTTTCTTCCCATACCTAAAGGACAAAAATCTTAAGGAAATGCTGTATAATTTTAAACCATAGGGGTCAGCACTTTCACACTGATCATTACAGTTTGGTAAATGACTCATTGGGTCACATACAAGACACCATTTTCCAGGGCTCCATACTTAAAGGAAAGGCAAAGTGGAGCATGCCACCACAGCAACAATATGGAAGGCTTCCCATGTTCTGCCAGGAACAATGGGGGGAAGCCAGGTGGTCGACCCTTCCCTCTGTGGGATTGTGAATGGGGTGATGGGGGATTCTCCATGCTCCCCAATGTGCACTGTTGGCGATTCTGGCAGCCTTTGTGAGGAGGTCGCAAGATAGAGACACTTGCTTTCTGATGGTACAACATACCCCAATTTCATTTCAAGTACAAGATTATTAAAATATGGTACAAAATTGCCTCCAGGCTATGTTTATAAGGTACCAGTATATAAAAACATAAATGAATTTTGTGTTTCAACTTTGTTTCCAGCTCCAAGATATCTCATTAGGTACATATATGCTAAAGCAGGTACTCCAAAATCTGAACAAAATACTTCTAGCATTTTAGATAAAGAGAAATTCAGCCAGTACTGTAAACTCGAGGAATTGCATGGATGCACCTGGATTCAGTATTTGCTTTTGTAATGTAATGCTGTGGGGGTTCTTTTGCTGGCACAGCATTATATGTATACACAATCTAAGTATTCATTTGCTGGTGCAGCAAGTCTTAGGGAAAGGCAATTAGTCTAACCCTGAAGTAAACACAAGTGTCTTCATGAAAAAAATAGAATGCAACTACATTCCTTATACAACATCATTCTTATCTTTGGTTGAGTCATTGTTTCTGAATTCTGCATTTGGCATGTTGATTGTGATACTGAAGATTCTAGCATATTATTATTATTAAATAAAACAACCCTGAAATACTTTGTTTTACTTTCTTGTTCAAGCATAGGTGTGTGCTCTCTTTTTTGTGCTTTCTCCCCTCTTTTTGTTTTGCATATAAGTCAAGGGAACCTAATGGAAGCTTTCAGGAAGAAGATGCTGGAAAAATACCCACTTTGTGTGTCAATGGCATATAGATACACATACCAATTTATTTCTTCCAAACTGAAGACCTTGGTAGCTAGTTGATTCCATGTTAGTTGGAAGTCATCACCTGCTACTCTCTCAGACTTCAGATTAAGGCAAAGAGAATATTTCATTTCTAATTCACATGAAAACCATAAGCCAGCACTACCAGAAGGTAAATTAATGAGAAATTTCACAAATATGAAATGAATACTTATATTAAAAACCATGCAATAATAATAATAATAATAATAATAATAATAATAATAATAATAATAATACACTTTATCTATATCTATCTCCCCGAGGGGACTCAGAGTGGATTATAGTATAAACATACACAGTCAAATATGAAATGCCTTTTATACAGTGAACAATGACAGACAAATACATAGACAAAGACAACCTTCCCCCTTTCATCTCCAAAGTCCATAGGTGGTGCTCAACTCCAGCCACAAGGATGTGCTCTCATTCCATTTCCATGCCAAGGGGACTGTTGACCATAGACACCTCCTGGTCTTATTGCCGGCATGGCTGCATGGGGTGCCTTTCACCTTCCTGCCAAGGTGGTACCTATTGATCTACTCACAATTTGCAAGTGTTCAATTGTATCCCAGAAGGGAGATGGAAATGGTGGCAGTCAGAGTTGGCTCTGCTTATAGGCAGTCCCCAAATTACAAACAAGATAGGGTCTATAGGTTCATTCTTAAGTTGAATTTGGTTTTAAGTCAGAACAGGTCCAGGAAAAAGTGCACTCTTTGTCATTTGGCCAAAAAGGTGTACATTACAGTTGTTGTGTGATTCAAATCTTTTTTTTTTTTTTTAGAAAACACCAAAGATTCCAAGCAAATGAAAAGAAAATCATAGAAATAGATAATCCTTCCCTCAAGGAGCATCTGCTTCATCTTCCTTGGGGTGTAGTTATGCTGTGGAATGATGCATCAGGAAAAGGGGGTGGAGAGGACTCTCCCATCTTTTGGCCCATCATTTCCTCATGACAGGAAGCTGTGAAGAGGAACTTAATGCTGACCAGGTAAGTTTTTTTCAGTTTTTAGGGGACTTTGGGGGCTTGGGGTGGAGATGGGTACCATCCCAGACCTTTGAGCTCCAAGAGCCCAAACGGTTCAGGACAGCAAATAGGGACTCACTCCCAAGTAATCCCAGCACTATCCGGAAATGAGTCCCCACAGGCCCAAAACCCTATTAATCTGGGCCTTTCAGGAAGGCCTGGATCTACTGGGGTATATAATTAATTTGGAATAACTGAAGTTATTCTGAATTAATTCATTTTTAAAACTGGGGCTGTCATTTGGGCATCCCCAATAAAAACCCAGACAGGTTCCACATTTTGAGCCTGTCTGGAAGAACAAGGAAAGGGGGGGTGGAGAGATACAGACACCCTTTGGCTCAGTGCTGAGATTTCATAGCAGAGAGGGAAGAGAGAGGTTCATTCGTGAGTTTTTTGTAAGTCAAATGTTCCTAACTTATTGACTGCCTGTATTAGTCAGCTTCTTCAACTGCCAGAAACTGAAAGTTGAGGGATGGCAACGGTAGAGAAAAGTCACTCCTTCCTATGCTATCCTGCTATACTTCAAGTGCAATTGTTGGTATTGAAGAAAGGTTCAAATGCAAATACTGCTGGTTTGCTGTATGTGGCATGGAAGATGAAATAGCTTGTTAATGTAGCATGATGTTTTAGGGCAGTCCTATAAATTGTAAAGAAAAAAGGATTCAAGTCTTACTGAATCAGGATATATATATAGTATTGACTACTAGAACTAATGTCTTTATAGTATATAACAGGGGTCCTCAAACTAAGGCCCAGGGGCCGGATGCGGCCCTCCAAGGTCATTTACCTGGCCCTCGCTCAGGGCCAATCTAAGTCTGAAATGACTTGAAAGCACACAACAACAACCCTATCTCATCAGCCAAAAGCAGGCCCACACTTCCCATTTAAATACTAATAAGTTTATATTTGTTAAAATTGTTCTTCATTTTAATTATTGTATTGTTTTAAGTGTTCTTTTGCACTACAAATAAGGTATGTGTAGTGTGCATAGGAATTCATTCTTTTTTTTTCTTCAAATTATAATCCGGCCCTCCAACAGTTTGATGGACTATGACCTGGCCCTCTGTTTAAAAAGTTTGAGGACCCCTGGTCTATAAGGTTCAAATTTGGCATTTTTTTTCCTTTTGTTATCATATACCCTTTGTAGATTCTATCAAAAATGCAGATTGACTTTGGGTAGAAATGACAAAAGAAACATGCAGGTCAGAGCTGTCTTGTATTTTAGGCCCTTCCACACTGTCCTATATCCCAGGATTTGATCCCAGATTATCTGATTTAAACTGGATTATATGATCCCCACTGCCAAATAACCTGAAAAAAGCAGATAATCTGGGATCTGATCCTGGGATATAGGGGCCGTGTGGAAGGGGCCTTAGACATATGAATTCCAAATGTTTAGATATTTAAGACTTGTAGGACTGCAGTCCGGACTCCAACAGCAAATGCACCTTCTTAGCCAGTGCTTATGGAAGCTATTTTTCTTGTCTAGTAACTAGAATAATTAGAAATACTTAAGGCACATGTGATTTCAGTGAAGTTATTCAAAGTAATTTTGGGATTAAAATGTAAATATTAGCACAATCTTTTGAAAATTAAAACACAAGAATGGATCTCCCAAGCACATTATGCGCTGCATTTGCCAAAAGTAAAGGTTACTTTTTATTATTTTCATAGCTATTGCATTGATTTTGGAAGCTTAGTGTTTGTCGTGTTAACATTATAATGTTGCCTTTCGAAGCTCTTTCTACTAAGTATTCAGCATTTATCCCAGATGGAATGAGTCTGACTTTTTTTTAGCTCAAGTGCCCTTAGCAGATGCCGTTCTACATCATTTCAAACATTGAATCATAGGTCAGTACAATTTTTCAGGCTTGACTAAAAATGAGGTAGCATGAAGGCTCAATTTTCTAGTGAATTACACTGTAATGCTGTCTATCCTACAGTGCCTTTTAATATTGGATAGCCATTTATGGAGGATCATCTACCTCCCCAAAGTTAAAATAACTAGGGCTTGCTATAAGAAAGTGTTTTCACTTCAAAAGAATGCTCATGAATTAGGCTGATGTATTACAGTATAACAGGAGAGGCTTAGAAATCATTTTCTAGGAAACATTTGGGTTTCTCCTGAGCATATTTATCTAGCTAACTGTAGTAGCCTTCTCTACTTTCGTCTTCACTGGATGTATTGTAATATCATACCCACCAACCTCTAATCAACAATTGTATGAAAAATTGAGTTTATATTATCTGGGGCGGGGGGGGGGGGGAGGAATAATTCCCAGGGCCTGGACTCTTTTCTCTGGTCTTCAGGGTGGAGGATACAAGTCTTAGGATAAGAGTGCTATATGAAAACTCCCCCTCCCTCCCCCCTCTCTTGATACATATTCTCAATTGTTAGACTTAAGTTCTCACTTAAAATATACCTTGGTGACATCCCCGGAGCCTACCCACATGATGTCACAAAAGAGTCTCTTTGTGTTTCACTTTTTGGTTCTGAAATCTTAGGTCCAGAGATAGTCCTCACCTGGAGCCCTCCAGTTTGTTAGGAGTTAATCTATCTATATTAAAGACCTACAATTTGGTAGGAACTAACCCTTTATATTTTGGTCTGTTGATCTGAGTCTTGTCTGTCTGTCTTGAGGAACCTCCCAGGGTAGTCTATGAGTTTGGCTAAAATTGGTATCTGATCCAGAATAACAAGTGTCATAATGGAAGACAAATTCAGTGATAGCTGTTCTGGCCATGCTACAAAATATAACAAATTACTAAAATCAGCAGTACACTTATTCAGGCAACTCCAAAGAACAAAATACATTTTACAAGGTTCTAAAAATTCAATGATTTCTTCAACAAGCAAATAAGTTAAAATTATATAGGAAAAAAGTCACAGGCCTACAATCGGTTTCAAATGTTACTCTTATATCAGTTAAGAAGGTATCGAGAGACACATCTTGCTCCCCTTTTTTGACTTGTGGGGACTACAGATAAAGGTCAATAAAAGACATTAGACCAGAGCTTTCCAAACATGTCATATTGGTGACACATGTTTTAGACATGCATCATTTCACGATATGCTAATTCAGTTTTACTAGCAAAACAGAGGTTAAACTAACCCCTTATTAGAGATACATATACATACATAAATTGTAATAATAAAATGTATGGGGACACAACATATCTCCTTCATTTATATCTTTAAAGATATAGGATTTATTTCTTATTTCTTTTCTGTATATATTTTGAACTGTATATATTTTCCTACTGAGCAAAAACACTTTTTCATGTTTTTTAAATATCTTCATTTAAGAAAGAAAGAAAGAAAGAAAGAAAGAAAATGAGTGGGGGGGGGGGGGGGGAGAGAATAAAAAAGAAAAAAAAGAAAAAGGGACAAGAAAATTTAATACACATTGCTTTAGGGTTTCGCCTGATAATAGGAAACTGCAATGAACATGCATGATTATATTAATAGCCTCACAGAATGCAAATAAAATTTTAACTATAATAAACTTGGTTAATGAAAATGTCAGTTTCCTATCCAGGCTTCCACTGGATGTGTAAAAGTGGAACAGGGCAGTTGGGCAGACTTATCATTAAAAATGACTGTAGATCAGGGATGGGGCCAGAGGACACATGTGGGGCAGAAAATATTATATCCGTATGTTCACTGTACACATAGTTGGATGTCTTGAAAAAAGGAGAAGAACGGGAACAAAAGGGTTATTGGATCTAGGATAGCATCAATTCATAAGATGTCATAATTATTAATGAGACTTAATTATCTTGGCTGGCATTCTTTATGAATTATCTGTGCACCCTAGAATTAATGCTATAATGTTCTGTGGCATACAGTCATTCCCTGGTCTCTAAGGCCCCTTCCGCACAGCCTCATCTGCTTTGAACTGGAATATATGGCAGTGTGGACTCAGATAACCCAGTTCAAAGCAGATATTGTGGATTTTCTGCCTTGATATTTTGGAATATAGGGCTGTGTGGAAGGGTGCTAAGATAATTTTGAAAATCACAGAAATTCTAGAACTAACATTGACCAATAGGATGCTCAGGTTAAGTCATTTTAGCAACACTGTACAATTTCCAAAATATTAAATTTATACACTAGCAATAAATGTGGGACTTTTCTAATAAAAATGAATAATGGTTAGTTGAAATCCTACACACACATGTCTGGGAATAAATTATATTGAAGTCTAAATTGAATTTGTTTATAGGAAAATGTCATCTTACAAAACTTTTATTGTTAAAATTTGAAAAAGCAATTAACTGCCTGTCCATTGAAATTGGAATCTTATAAAGATTCTTAACTCTATCTAGATCCAAACCAATGTTTTATTTTTGACCCCTGGAATGGATTTTGCTATGACCTAAGGGAAATTATTGATCTTATTTGTAGCTACTAATAGAAGATGTGGTGTTTGGGATCTTTATTATAGATTTTTTATTAGTTGAAATACTGATGACTCTTAATGAGTATGATGTATTACCCATGGCGGCTTGGAGTCTATTCATTGTCTTTACAGCTTACAAAGCTAGATGCTTCAACGGCATCTAATTGGAATTTAATTGGAATCAAGTCATGATGAAGCTAGTTGTTTTCACTTATAAAATCTAAGGTTCCATGTGGATAATATTACATTTAATTCAGTAATGTGATATTTTGCCTAGAAAGGGTATTCCAACACAAAGAAACACAATCACAAAAATGTTTATGTTGTCCTGTTGGGAACAAAATGTGATACAGTAACCCACATGCAACATAAATGTCTGCATTTCTTACTTGTGTGTGTGTGTGTGTGAATATAATCAGGGGGTTATCACTATTTTCTTGAATATACTTCCAACATCTGTCTGAAGCTGAAGGTTTATATGTTACCAAATACTATACACATTTTAAAATCATTATTTTCTGAGCATATACATAGCAATTCATGATAATAATCAATACTAGATTCAATTGCTAGTAACAGCTAGTCCCTCTGAACTAATGCAAACTATATGAAATGTTAATTTGCCAAATTCTCATTCATTGAATAAGTTCTATTCTAGTTGTAATTACCAATTGAATTTTAGCCTGAGTTTCAAAACATAGATTCCATAAGTAGACAAATGGTTAAATCTCTCTCCCTCCCCCACCCCGTTCTATTTAGATAGCTTTTGGTATGTGCGTGTTTAAATGACTGGCACATTTAAGAGAGGAGTTTCCCTTGATTCTTAATTAATACATTCACAAATTCAGTCAGTCTCCTAATACATGTCATCTTACTTCTTGACACGTAATTCTTGTCATCTTTAGCCAGTTAAATTAAAAAAAGGTTATCTGAAAAAATGCTGTTCAGGAAAAAATGTGGTCTAATGGTTTCCATTCTTTTTTGCAGTTCTGTGAAGGATCTTGCATAGCTATAATCTTTGCAGTTCTGAAACATATCAATATTCTCCTTTTTGGCTTTCAAAAGTTCCCATTGATCCATTCTTATTAAATTTTGAATTAAACATAACAGATGCCAGAGCTGATAGATTAAAGCATAAATCCAATATATATTTATCTCGACACTTTCAATAACATTACTAGATCCTAAGATAAATTTGTCTTTCTTTACATGACATCTATGATATCGTAACATTGAGCTTATTCAGTGGCAATGATGGAACTAAAGAAAAATCCTCCCCCCCCCCCCCCCATTTCACTGTAAGTAAATTTCACTGTAGTTTCCTTTTAATGTACTGTTGCAGAGCTATGGTATTCTCAGTGGCCCAGAGAGCCTAGTGGATTATGCCTGTTGGTTAGATCTGGTGAAACACTATGATATGAAGACAAAATTGCTTACATCTATCATGTTTTTGAACCTATGAGTGCACTTTAGAATAAATGCAGTTTGACCTTACTTTAATTGTATCAATGCTATTGAATTGTGGGAGTTGTAGCTTTACAAGATTTTTAGGCTTCTCTGCCAAAGACTCCCAAACTACAGATCTGAGGGGGATTGTTCAAAGCATGGTCTGGTTAGATTTTGATGGATAAACTTCAGTTGTGAAAGTCTTACTTACTACATCTTGTTCCTTATAGCTGATTGATTCTACTTCTTTGAGCTAGAAACTCTTTTTTCAGAGATGGCGCCTCTCAGTCTCCTGAACGAAGCAGGTGGTGCAACAACTTCAGAAAAAAACAGAAGATTTTAACTACTTCCTGCTTAGTGGGCAAAATTTCCTTCCTGGACAGGACACATGAACATTGCTAGTAGCACTATATGGGTCTGATCTTTAGGTCCATTTTAAGCGTGATTTTAGCAGAGAAACCCTTTCCCTTGTCCTGTGGAATGACATATTAGGATCCATAATACATACTCTGGTAGTCTTTGGATGAGAATACTGTAATATACTGAGCTGCCAGAATGAAAACTGGAATGGGCTCCTGAACTTTTAATAGTTGTGTAAAAGAGGACATTTTATCAAATATTGCTTATCACATAACCAAATAACAAGCAGTGTCTATTAAAAATCCCACAACTATAAGGCTATAAAAGCCCTCTTCAGTTTTAATCCTGGAAACCTAACTAATATGTTGCATGTCTATTGTTAGGTATCTTCAAGAAATTCTAGGTGATTCTAGGTGATCTAACTAGTGACTGAATTTGTTCAAGTGGGTTGCCGTTGCCTTCCTCTAAGACTGAGAAAGGGCCCAGTGCATTTCTATGGCCAAATGGGAATTCCAGCTGGTCTCCATTTTGGTCAATCTCTTCTTTATAGTAGATTTTTAAAAATCTTCATAAATTGTGGTGCCCAGAACTGGAAACACAATTTCAAGTGGGATCTGACAGTTTCACTTCTAGTTAAGATTGTAAGTCTCATTGAGTCAGTCTTTTCTATTGTGTTCTCCATACTATAGGATTCTCCCACTAGTAAAGTTTCCTGTCATTGATTTGTTGAGGTATTTTGAAATTACGGAAAAAAAATAGACCCATGTCTGACCCCACAGCAAGGTGGCTTCAGAAAAGGCAAAAGCTGCACATCGCAAATGTTGAACCTGACTCAGCACATAGAAGATGGCTTTGAAAGACAGCAGATCACAGGAGCTGTCTTCATAGACCTGTCAGCAGCCTATGATACTGTGAACCACCGCCTCCTCCTGAGAAAAATGTATATATCACAAAGGTCTACCACCTCACCCGCCTCATTGGAAACCTGCTACAAAACAGGATTTTTTTTTTGTTGAGTTCCAGGGCCAGAGAAGTAGATGGCAGAAACAGAAGAACGGCCTGTCTCAGGAGAGCATGCTTGCTCCATCCGTGTTCAACATCTACACAAATGACCAGCCACTGCCAGAAGGGACAGAGAATTTCACCTATGCAGATGATCGTGCCATTACTGCTCAAGCAGGGAGCTTTGAGATGGTAGAACAGAAGCTCTCTGAAGCTCTAGGTGCTCTTACTGCCTATGACAGGGAAAACCAGCTGATCCCCAACCCATCTAAAACACAGACATGTGCTTTTCATCTCAAGAACAGACAAGCATCCCGAACTCTGAGGATCACCTGGGAAGGAATCCCACTGGAGGATTGCAACGCACCCAAATACCTGCTCTTACCTACAAGAAGCACTGCCTGAACATCAAGCAAAAAGTGTGTGCTAGAAACAATATCATACGAAAGCTGACTGGCACAACCTGGGGATCATAACCAGACACAGTGAAGACATCTGCCCTTGCGCTATGCTACTCTGCTGCTGAGTACGCATGGCCAGTATGGAACACATCTCACTACACTAAAACAGTAGATGTGGCTTTTAATGAGACATGCTGCATTATCACGGGGTGTCTGCACCCTACACCACTGGAGAAATTACACTGCTTAGCCAGCATTGCACCACCTGACATCCGCTGGGAAGTAGCAGCCAATAGTGTAAGGACCAAGACAGAGACATCTCCAGCTCATCCCCTGTTTGGGTATCAGCCAGCACATCAACGACTTAAATCTAGAAATCGTTTTCTAAGATCTACAGAGATACTCGCTGGAACACTTCAGCAAGCGAGAGTCCAAAAGTGGCAGGCTCAAACCCAGAACCTCAACCAATGGCTGATACCAAATGAGAGACTCCCCCTGGGCACACAGAAGACTGGGCGACTTGGAAGGCGCTGAACAGACTGCGCTCTGGCACCACGAGATGCAGAGCCAACCTCAAGAAATGGGGCACAAAGTGGCATCCACGACATGTGAGTGTGGAGAAGAGCAAACCACTGACCACCTGCTGCAGTGCAGCCTGAGCCCTGCCACATGCACAATGGAGGACCTTCTTTCAGCAACACCAGAAGCCCTCCAAGTGGCCAGCTACTGGTCAAAGGACATTTAATCAACTACCAAACTCGCAAATTTTGTATTTTTCTGTTTGTTTGTTTTGTTCTGTTAGAAATGTAATACAATTGACTGGTTGCCCTGACACGACAAATAAATAAATTTTGAAAATGTTTTTTCCCCCTGTGTCAGGAGTGACTTGAGAAACTGTGGAGGGAATTGGCCATCTGCAAGAATATTACCCAGGGGACGCCCGGATGTTTGATGTTTTACCATCCTTGTGGGAGGCTTCGCTCATTTTTTTTAAGTTAAAATATTATACTTGTATATTCTTTTTCAAAAAGAAGTTATATTTCTTTTTAAATGTGTCATTTATGTGCTGTTTTTATATATTTTTTCCTTCATTATTTTAGTGCTTCTTTTTAAAGATGATTTTTATTAGTTTCTATGGTTTTGTGTGATTACATGTGCCATTCTGGGAAGTCTAGCTATAGAGTGGCTAATGTCAAGAGAAATAATATAACGGGTAACAAATGCAACAGTGTTCATACTTAATAAAAAGTTTTCAGAAAAATCATAGTACTAATTATAGATCCATTCAAATTGGCATAGAAATATAAACAAAATCTCGTATCACAGCACTGCCTTCCAACATGTTATGCTATCATTCCAATTACGATGGACAAAATATGAAATATAATTTCTAAAAATGTGAGTTCCCTCAGTGGTTTGAGGGTATTCATTAATCCATTTTTGTGTCAGAAACCTTTGTGGATACCTGGGACAGCATCACACATTGCTTCACAGTGAGAATAACAACATGTGAGAATACATGTTTTCCTGTCTGCACCTCAAAGAGATGGTCCTGTTTTCCTAATCTTTGTGTGTGTGTGTGTGTGTGTGAAATATGAAAAATAAAACACAGAACAATAATTAGGAAAGCACAGGACGTGTACTGGAGGACTGTATAGTTTGGGGGTATAGATAATTTTAACACAAGTCTTTTAAGGAGATGGATTAGTATTCACAACATTTTCACACCATGTTGCTGCTGTTCAATTTTCTTTCCGATGTAATCCCAGGTTTTCTCACCAAATATAATTAGATAACAGTATTATTCTTTGTTTTAAATAGCTCAGATCCCCTTTGTCAGTGTCCATTTTTAGGGATAAGATGGATATGTTTAAGGCATGTAGTAAATATGATTATCAAATAATTTCTTTTCAGGAAAGGAAGGAATGGGTATACCACTATACATGGGGCTACCATGATCTCTCTCTATTTATTTATTTTTAAAGAAATGCTTTATTAATATAAAGGTACAGCAGCAGGGATGTCCAATAGGAGCATACTTAAAGAATGTCACATTTCTGCAATTACAATGGTGATTTTAAAAAGAAAACTCACTGAATGCAAGCATGGAAAAGTAACATCAGCCTTTTAAGATAACCCAAACAAGGATAATGGCAGAGAAATGGATGAAGTAAGTAGTGGGTAACCATCCACTACTGCGGGGGAAAGCTGTACAATGGAAATTATTCTGACAGGGTTACCGTGCATTGAAAGGCTCTTCTTAGCAATTTAATTAAAACTCAACTGTGTTTCAGGAAACAACCACTAACTCAATATGGATAAAATCTCAGCCTTTACCACAACTAGGCTTAGCTAGCAAGGTGCTGGTCGTTTCATGATTTTTAGCCAAATTCCCTATGCTTCTGGTATTTTTACAGAGAGAAGAGGGTAGTGTTTTTCTAGAAAGCAATGTACCTTTGTTCCAAATGAAATTACATACAAACCTAGGTGTTCTAATCTTTTTCCCTCAAAAATTCATAAAGCTTCTAAGTTATAATTCAGTTTCTTCCCATTTTAGAAGACTTGTAGGAATTGAGAACAACTAGTAACTTTACAAGTTTAGGTTGAAATAGTTGTAAGGGACAAAGGAGGATTGGGGTCTTTCTCTGTGCGTAGTAGCTGAAAGAGCTACAGCAATTTTTACAGGTCTCAGAAATGAACTGCTGCCTGGGAAAGACTTTTCATCTCCAGATAATATAGGCAAGACAAACTGACAATGGATTTAAAGTGTACGTGTTTGCGCATGTGAACTGAACATGTTGGTTTTTTTTTTGGGGGGGGGGTTGTTTGTAATTTGGAAAGGGACATAAAATGATATGCACTCTTACACTTTTTATGAATGAGCTAGAATTATAATGACAAACTGTTAATTTCAAGAACTACAAATTGTTTTTTTTATAATAAATTTTTATTTGCAAAATCTATATATATAAATTTGTTAGGGGCATCCAACGAGGAAACAAAACTCAAAACCCCCCCCAACGAAACTTAACCAAAATTCCCATGCCCATAACACAACCCACAAGGTACAAACATATCTACTCAAAATGAAAAACAACACAACAACACACTCACAAAACGGCAAAACAACAAAACTCAAAAATCCCCCAATGAAACTTAACCAAACTTCTCATGCGCATAACACAACCCACAAGGTACAAACATATCTACTCAAAATGAAAAACAACACAACAACACACTCACAAAACGGCAAAACAACAAAACTCAAAAATCCCCCAACGAAACTTAACCAAAATTCCCATGCTCATAACACAACCCACAAGGTACAAACATATCTACTCAAAATGAAAAACAACACAACAACACACTCAAAACGGCAAAAAAACAAAACTCAACCCCCCCCCAATGAAACTTAACCAAAATTCCCATGCCCATAACACAACCCACAAGGTACAAACATATCTACTCAAAATGAAAAACAACACAACAACACACTCACAAAACAGCAAAACAACAAAACTCAAAAATCCCCCAACGAAACTTAACCAAAATTCCCATGCCCATAACACAACCCACAAGGTACAAACATATCTACTCAAAATGAAAAACAACTCACTCCAAGCCCCGTCGCGCCGCTTCCCGCACACACACACCCCCTGCCGCACACACACACACAACCCCACACTCCATCACTCCCCCCGCCGCCGCACGCACACACGCAACCCCACTCCCCCCGCTGCCGCACACACACACGCAACCCCACGCTCCATCACTCCCCCCGCTGCCGCACGCACACACGCAACCCCACTCCCCCCGCCACCGCACACACACACACGCAACCCCACGCTCCATCACTCCCCCCGCCGCCACACACACACACGCAACCCCACGCTCCATCACTCCCCCCGCCGCTGCACACACACACGCAACCCCACGCTCCATCACTCCCCCACCCCAATCTTACCTCCTTTTACTTCATGCCACCTCCAAACCCCACCCCGCCCCTTCCCCCCGCCCTGTCAAAATCTAGGAAAGACAGGAAGGAAGGAAAGAAGGAAGAAAGAGAAAGGGAGGTAAAGAAAAAGGGGGAAGGAAGGAAAGTTGGAGAAAGAAGGAAGAAGAAAAGGAAAGAAAAGGAAAGATGGAAGGAAAGAAAAGAGAGACAGCAGAAAAGAAAGAAAAAGGGGGAAGGAAGGAAAGAGATAGAGAAAGAAGAGGAGAAGGAAAGATGGGAGGGAAGGAAGGAAGGAAGGAGGGAAAGAAGGAGAGAAAGAGGGAAGATTGGCCACAGCAACACGTGGCGGGTAAAGGTTGTTATTTCTATTATTATTATTATTATGCTATTGTTCCTATGAGACCCTTTTAGGGGGAATGGGAGAGGTGTCAGGTCCCAGAGGCAATGTATTGCATTATTGTTATTGTTATGATGGTGGTAAAATAAAATGAAATAAAAAGTGAAAGAAGGAAGCAAACAGGGAGGGAGGAAAGGCAAAGGAAGAAAGGGGGAGGGAATGAAGGAAAGAGAGAAGGATGAAACCAAGTAGTGAAAGAAAGAAAGAGGTAGAGAAGGAAGAAAGGAGAGAAAGGGGGAGGAAAAGGGGGAAGGAATAGGTAGGCACCTCTCTTTCATAATAGTCCAGATATCTACCTCAACTTTGATAAGTTTTACTATAGGCCACAGCAACGCATGGCAGGGCACAGCTAGTTTTCTATAAATACAATGGTTAAAAAGTCAGGGGAGGAAGAAAGGGGGGAGGAGTTTTTTTGGGGAGTGTAACTAGGGGGGGATGGGGGGTAATAGGGGAAGGGTGGGTAGAGGATTGGGTGAGGGGGGTGGGGTAGAGGGGGGGGGTAGAGGGATTTTCTATGCTTTTTTTTCCTTCCAATTCCATGTTATCTCTTCGAGGTTTCTTAGAGGGATCTGTTTTTGAGTCCTTTGCTGTTGTTCTGTCTTTATTTCTTTTAAACTAGTACCTTTACTTTATTTTCGTTCATCCATATTTTTACTGCTGACCAGTCTGTCATTCTTCTTGGTTTGTTCTGTCCTTTAGCTAATAGGGATGTTAGTTTGTCCATGTTCATTGTGTCAAATAATTTCTTTGTCCACTCTCCTTTGGAAGGTCTTGTTTTCTGCTTCCATACTCTTGCATAGCTCAATCGGGCTGCCGTGGTAATGTACACAAAGATTTTTTCCTCATTTACACTCCACTGGTGTGTTGTGAAGCTCAGCAGATAGTTTTCTGGTTTAAAGGGGAGGTTTTTTTTCAGTACTTTCTGAACATGGTGTGGATTTCTTTCCAGAATGCTTTTGCTGTCTTGCAGTGCCACCATGTGTGTATGAAGGTCCCCTTGTGCTTTCCACATTTCCAGCATCTGTCACTGCTATTTTTGCTGAACTTCGCAATTTTGTCTGGGGTCATGTACCACTGATGGAACATCTTTATTAGGTTTTCCTTGAAGTCGTATGCATACATGAAGTTTAATTTTCTGGTCCATAGTGCCTCCCACTCCTCTATGAGGACAGATCTTTTTAGGTTTTTGGCCCATCTTATCATGCAATTTTTTATCTGCTCTCTCTCTGTGTTCCATAGCAGTAGCTGTTGATATATTTTTGTTATTACTTTCATTTTGCCTTCGTAAATTTTTTGCCATAAGGATGTGTTTTCTTCGAAACCTAGGTTAGAGTCTTTTTTGAAGTGTTCTTTTATTTGGAGGTAATGCAGCCATGATACGTTCGGGAATTTTGGTCTTACTTCTTCATGTGATTTTAGTTTCATTACACCTTGTTCTCTCTTCAGGAGGTCCCCATAGGTTGGCCACTCCCTCCAACCTAATTCGCGTCTGTGGCATGCCTCCATAGGAGATACCCATTGGGGGGGTTTTGCTGTGAATCCTCTGTTTGTATTTGTTCCAGAGTCTCAGTAAGGCTGAGCGGACGATGTGATTTCCGAAACTTTTTTCTACAGCTTTCTTCCCATACCACAGGTTGCCGTGCCAACCTGTTCTCAATTCATGTCCCTCTAAAGCTAGTAATCTTCTGTTGTTTAATGTTATCCATTCCCTCAGCCATTCTAGGCCACTGGCTTCCATGTACAGACCCAAATCAGGCAGTCCCAGACCTCCTCTTTTTCTTTCGTCTATCAGGTTAGTGTGGCTGATCCTTGGTTTTTTGTCATTCCAGACAAATTTGGCTAGGTCTCTATTCCAATCTTTATATATTTTACCCTTCCTGAGTATCGGGATGTTTTGGAAGAGATACATCATCCTGGGGAGTATGTTTGTCTTTATAACTGATATTCTGCCCAGTAGTGATAAATTTAACGCTTTCCAATTTTTCAGATCTTTTTTGATCTCCTTCCATTTGGTGTCATAATTGTTCTGTATTAGTTGTGTGTTCTTGGCTGTTAGCTGTATTCCTAAGTACTTGATTTTGTGGGTGATTTTCACGTCAATTAGTTTTGCTAGTTTTCCTTGTCTTGCCTTGGAGATATTTTTGGTTAACATCATTGATTTGTCTTTGTTTACTTTCAAGCCCGAGACTGCGCCGTATTCTTCTATTCTCTGCATCCATTTGTCTATGTTGGTAAGGGGATCTTCTATGATGAGAATAACGTCATCTGCGAAAGCTCGTAGTTTGAAAGTTTCCTTAGCTATTTTTAGGCCTTTTAGATTGTCATCTTGTCTTATATTGTCGAGTAGGATCTCTAATGCTAGGATAAAGATGAGGGGGGACAGTGGGCAGCCCTGTCTCGCTCCCTTTTCTACCTTAAATTTTCTTGATGCCTGCCCATTTACCCATACATCTGCCTCCTGGTCTTTATAGATCTCTTCGATGACGTTCATAAACGAGTAGCCTATATCCATTTCTTTCAGAAGTGACTTAAAAAAGTCCCAGTTGAGCCAATCAAAGGCTTTCTCAGCGTCTATCGAGAGCAGAGCCAATTCTTTTTCGTTGTGCACCTCATAATATTCTATAACATCTATGATGTTCCTGACGTTGTCTTTTATATTTCTTTGCGGAAGGAATCCAGCTTGATCTTCTTTAATCCATGAGGCTAGGAATACTTTTAGTCTTTCTGCTATGATGTTAGTAAAGATTTTGTAGTCGACGTTCAGGAGCGATATGGGTCTGTAATTTTTTGTGGACGTCGGGTCGGAATTTTCTTTGTGTACCAAGGTTATGTTGGCTGTTTTCCATGAGCTGGGCATTTTCTTACCATGTAGTATTTGGTTCATGATTTCTTTTAGGTGTGGTTTTAATTCGTCTTTTAGTATCTTGTAATAGGTTGCAGAGAGGCCGTCAGGGCCAGGAGCTTTGTTTCCGTCTAATTTCTTGATTGCTTTTTCTATTTCTTCCTCCACTATGTCTCTGTTTAGCATTTCATGCTGTTTTTCTGTTATTCTCTGTATTCCTATTTTCCCCAGATACTCTGAGATGTCTTACTTGCTTATCGTATCTTTCTTATATAGTTCCTTGTAGTATTTGTGGAATTGATCTTGAATATCCTGCTCTCTTGTATAGATCTTATCTTTGTCCTTTATCTGCGTGATGTATTGTGCTTGTTTTTTCTTTCTGATCCTCCTTGTAAGCCATCTGCCCGGTTTGTTTGCGTTTTGAAAATTATATTGTTTCATGAACTTTAAGTCTTTTGCTATTTGTTCCGTTTCTAGGTATCTTCTTTGTTTATTTAATATTTCCAATTCCTGTTTGAGTTTTTTGTTGTTTGAATTTTTCTTGTATTTTTTCCCGCTTTTTCTATTTCTTGTTGTATTTTGTCTAGTTGTTGAGTCCTTTGTTTTTTCTTCCTGGCATTTTGTTGAATAAAATGTCCCCGCATCACGGCTTTGCCTGCGTCCCATATTATGGTCTTATCCATTCCTTGCGTGATGTTCATTTCGAAGTATTCCTTCAGAATTTTTTTATTCTTTTCTATATCTTCTTCAGATCGGAGGATGTTCTCGTTTAGTCTCCACTTCCCAGTTTTGGTTTTTTGATTAATTGTTAGCTCAATGGGACAGTGGTCGGAGTCTTTTCTGGCCATTATCTCTATTTTCTCTACCATTGGTGTTAAAGTTTTTGTTGACCAGATCATATCGATCCTCGACCATGTGTCGTATCTACTGGAATGGAACGTGTAGTCTGATTCCTTACTGTGATGTGCTCTCCATGTATCTTGTAGGCCAAAGTCGTCCATCATATTGAGGAAACTTTCTGGTAATTTTCCTTGGTCTTTCTTCCTTTTCTTCCTTTTCTCTTTTGTGGTTCTGTCCATTTCTGTATTTAGGACCCCGTTGAAGTCGCCCATTATGATCATGTTCTGAACTTCCTGTTCTTCTAGTAATTCTCTTAGCTTTTTTATAAATTTGCCTTTAGCTCCATTTGGGGCATAGATGTTACATATTAATAATTTTTGGTTGCCTCTCTCTAATATTATGCCCACTATTCTGCCCTCGGAGTCTTTGAAAGCCAGGTTTGCCACTAAGTTTTCTTTTATGTAGATTACTTCCCCCCTTTTTTTCCCCTATTGCTGATGAGTGGAATTCCTTCCCCAGGTGTTTCTGCTTTAGATATGAGCCGTGTTCCTGTGAGATGTGGGTTTCTTGAAGTGCGACTCCGTCGTAGTTGCCCTTTCTTATTTGGTTAAAGATCTTTTTCGTTTTCTTGGGCGAATTTAGCCCATTGACGTTGTTCGAGAAACATTTAAGCTTCCACTCCATCTTTAGGTTTTCCTTCTAGATCGTTTCTTGTCTCCTCCAGCCCATCCAAATTTGGTTTAGCTCGATCCCCTCGCATTTCCCATACATCCGAGGAGTTAGGAGAGTTTGTTCTGGCTCTTTTGTTTGGATTCCACACATCTGTTGCTGGATCCTCTTCTGGGTTCTTTGTTAGCATTTTGTAGAATTTCTGGGCTTTCTCTTCAGATGTTAGCCAAAAGCGTTCTCCTTTGAATGTTGTCATGATTCCCTTGCTTCTCTCCCATCTGAACCTTAATCCTCTTTTTTTCAGTTCTTCTGTTAAAAAGAAATATTTTCTTCTTTTTGCGATCGCAGATGACGGTATTTCTTTCAGAATCGCTATTTTTTCCCCATATAGTAGATTGGCGTTTTGTTGTTTTGTTTCAGTATTTCGTCTCATGTTGTCTTCTTTGTTAAGTGTACTAGTACGTCTCTTTCTGTCTTATTTCGTCTTGCGTAGTTTGTTGATATCCTGTAGACCCTATCCGTTAAGCTCTCAATGCTGCTTTCCTCACAGTTCATTAGTTTGGCCGTTATTTGGATTATTGTTTGCCTGATGTTTTCGTTCGCTTCTTCAGTAACATTTCTGTATCTTAGTTGGAACTCCATGAGGTTTTGTTCATATTTTTCTTGTTGATTCTCCAGTCTTTCGCTTCTTTCTGTCATTCTGTCCATCCTTAGTTTCTGTTGGTCTTGTACTTTTGCTATCTGTTGGCTTCCTTGTTTAAGTTCTTTCATTTCTGTCCGCAGGTCTTCAATATCTTTTTTCATTTCCTTCTTCAGCTCTCCCAGTTCCTTGGAGATTTTCTTTTCCATTTTCTGTTGGTCCTCTTGGAGCTTGTCTTGTTTTTCTATTATTTTTTCTTGTTGTTCTTTGATATTGTCGTTTTTCTCCAATAGTTTTTGTAGTATCTTGATCACATCTTTTAGTGATGGTTCTTCTTGTCCCGATCCCCTCCTAGGAGTTGCTGTACTTAATTTCTTCTCTTCTCTGTCCCTTTCTTTCTCTTTGTCACCTTTGTCACCTTTAACTTTCTGGGTTGCCATCTTCTCTCTTTCTTTTATTTTGTTCTATTTTTCAGATCCCTCCGTGAATTGTTTGACTAATTTGGGTTTTTTTTTTAATTAAAGTGTTAGTATAGTTTTTAATTATTTTTTTCTACGTTGGTCTTTAGGTTTTGTATTTGTGTTTCTTTTTCACCTGTCTGTGTTGGCCTTTACTGGGTGTCTGTAATTTTCTTTTGTCTCCTTGTGACTGCTGGTCTATTTTTGCTGGTTTCTTTATCTTAGTTTTCTCTTTCCTGTTCTGCTCTTTTTGTTCCTTCTGTTCTCTTTCCAATAACTCGTCGATGGATTCTTTATAAGCCCTTGACCTTTTACCTTTGCCAAGTCTCTTTTCCTCCCCCCTTTTTCATTTATTTTTTATTATTATTGTATATTTTTTTATATTAAATATTATAGATTCTGTCTTACCCTTTGTTCGTCTTCCTTCCTTCTCCTTGTTGTTTATCTTGTTAACTTATTCTGCCTGCCCTCCTTTCGTTAGCTTTTGGTCTTCTCGTCAGCCTTTTGGAGTCTTTTGTGCGAGGCTTCCTGTTCTATTTTTACGTTTCCGTTGTGTCCGTGGCTGGCTCTTCCTCTTTCTTTTTTACCTTCTTTCCTCTTTCTATTTCGTACCTCTATGTGCATACTTCGTCACTCCTCAGCGCGCCTTTGCTCCGCCCCTCTCCTTCCGTTTCCGTCGCTACTCGCGTTACCGCTCCTTCCTTCGCAATCAGACGCCGAGGGAGACCAGCTGCATCGCGGCTCCTTAAAGGGCCCAGGTTTTCCTTCGCTTCTTGCCTTACTTTCGGGGGGGGGTGATTTGGGGGGGGGTGGCTTGTTATTGACGTTTTATTTGTTTCAGTTTACTTTGGCTAATTGGACTATTTGGGCTTATTTTGGCTGAGAGGGCTTGGGGAGGGGGCTTTGGAGGTTTCGTACTGGGGTAGAGGGGTGGGTGGGGGCTTTCTTTTCTGACTCCTTCGCTTTCCCCTTCACTTCTTCACGTCTTCAATTCTTCTTCTTCTTCTCCCCCACTTCCTTCCCTCTCTCCTTCTCTCTTTTTTCCTCCTTCTGCCTTCCTCCTCTCTCACCCTCCTTCTTCCTTCCTTTCTCCCTCTCCTTCTGTCGATTGTCCTGCTCTCCTCCTTTCCTTCTTCCTCTGTCAACCCTTCTCCTCTCCGGCCTCTCTGGCCGCCGTTTCTCTCTCTTATCTCAAGTCCCACACAAGTAGAGTTTATTCACTTACGTTTCTTCTTGGTTTCATCTTTTTTGTTTAAAAATGTGAGTGGCCGGCAGTATTCCTGCAGCCGGGTGGCTGCATCTCGCACTATCCAAAGGCTTGCTTCCCTGTGGGGTTTTTGCCGCATCTCTCACTTTCCCTCCCTTGGGGGGGGGGGAAGTATCGGACTGATGGCTTTTAGCCCCTGCGGGTTTGCATTTACTCTGGCTTCTGTCCGTCAGAGTATTGGGGGCCTAAGGGCCCACCAAGTCTTCGGTGGCTACGGTTTGTGAGAGGAGTTCTCACTACCGTCGTCCTGCCGCCATTTCTCCCACACCGGAAGTCCAAGAACTACAAATTGTTGAGCAGGGTGTGTTTAACAGTTTACTTGAATAAGAGAGGAAAATGTCTTACAAGCGTTAGCTTCCTTTTTTTTTTTTTTTTTTTTTTTTTGGAATTTTCTGTATTAGATGGATATAAATGATTTTGGAACCTACAGTTCAAATCTATTACTATTTTTAATGTTGTCCCTTACAACTATTTCAACCTAAACTTGTAAAGTTACTAGTTGTTCTCAATTTCTACAAATATAAAACACTATGACATCACACGGGTTGATTTGCCCATCGTATGCATCTTGCTCACCACTTTCAGCATGGAGTCCATTAGATGATGCACAGGGACTTCTGGCTGAACTTCATGCTGGAAGAGGAGAGGAAGTGGAACATGTCTTCCTGTGTTGCCCCCCCCCCATTTCTAAACATGTAGAATCCTTTGGAGGTCCTATGTATTTTAGAGCACTTCCCATAATGCAAGGGGACTTCATGTCAGCACCTGTCATGCGTTGTTAGGAAAATATCTGAAGCAGTCACAAAAAAACGAGGATGGGGGAGGGAAGATGGCTAGATATCAGGAACAAATTCAGGAACTTGTATATAACTGGAGAATACACCAAAAAACACATGGGATAGGAGCTGTCAAATTTGCCCATGTTGAATCACTTCAGTGATGTGGAGTGAGGGATGTCTCTATGGGCAGTCCCCTACCAAGCATTGACATTTCTCTCCCAAAATTCTTCTTCATGAGCCTGGCATGGTAATTTGATTGCATGACTATGTTCCTAATAGCAGCTTTGTCTAACCACCATTTTAATTCCACACAATATCCAAGAGCTATAGTAGCTTAAGGGTATTATCAGAAATTTAAAGGGAGGCTAGTAACATCAAGCTAATATTATTTAGTATTATATAAAACAAAATGGGAAGAAGATAAACATTTGCAACAAACCTATTAAAACAGCAGGGATTGTAGGTGCTAGTACCAACCCTAGATATGTTAAATTTGTACAATTTGTCAAGCATTATTCTTATCTTTACTAAAATGCATTAATATCTACCATTAAATGTCCCCTGTTGGCTTTATTCTATTGTATTCTTTAAGCACTGCGGGAGCAATAATGCAGCATTTGTAAAAGCAAATCCTGGATAAACTTAAATAAAAGAAATAGCATCGAAAATTTACAGGTTATGTTTGAAGTAGCAAAGAATTTTCAGAGTGACTCAGCAGTGAAATTCAGCTCCTTAAGTTTTACTCAGCTGTGACCATTTACTTTTTGTCTACTGAGAATTATCATAATTGCATGTGCTAAGTGCAGATAAGCATGCTGTTCAATATGCGTTCTACCAAAAAATAATAAAAAAGAGTCTACTCCCTGTTTCCAGTCACTGTACCCATTAATTTTATGCTTGCCATTCTTGGTTGGATGGGGAAGGTTTTTCTAAATGGTATAGTAAGGCTGCAAAGAAGACTGAATTTCAATGAAGAAAATAATTAGCTAGTATTAATGAGATTTAAATTAGAAGGGAGTTAGAAAAGGTCTCAACTTCTACTTTTTCTCTATAATGTTCTGTCTTGTTCTAAACAATTTTAATAACCTACGGTCTGGATGGAGAGCCTGTGTCCTTTCTAAATGTTGTTGGCATACAGCTCTTATCATCCCCGGCCCATGGCCATTCTGGTTGGGCCAAACATTCATTAGAATCTGGCAAGTGGTTCAGGATCTCAGGTTCCCTACCTCTACTATAAAAGAAAATATGACTGCATTAAGACTAGGCTTGCTTCAACCCTCTACTGCCATTTTTATGTATGCCCATTTATCTCCTGGTGAAATTTGAAGTGTGATTCTCAAATTTTAGTAAGGAAGCTGATTGTACTTCTAAAGTTTCATTCTTTTTTACTGTTCTAGGGAGAAGAGAAGATTAATAACTCTTTAAGTAAGACCAACAGCAACTCAGCATTGTATCCTTCAAATCTGGGAAAGAATAGAGCATGGAAAAGGGATTATGAGCATAATTTAAATATAATATTGAGTCCCAAGTTAGAAACAATAGCATAGATTACTAAGAACAGCCATCCCTTGACTCAATGGCAGTACTATTTTTGAGAAAGCCGGGTATTGGAGAGGCATTTGGCAACACCGCTATAGCTAGACACCTGGCAAAATCCTCCTTCAGCCCCTTCAGTCAACAGTGTGATGTGATAGCTTAATGTGTTCCTCAAACTTTTAAAGCAGAGGGCTAGTTCATTGTCCCTTAGACTTTTGGGGGCCCGAACTATAGTTTGAAAAAAAACATAAATGAATTCCTATGCATACTGTACATATCTTATTTGTGGTGCAAAAAACATGAAATAATGATACAATATTTAAAATGAAGAGCAATTTTAATCAGCATAAAGTGTGGGCCTGCTTTTGGCTGATGAGATAGTCAAGTTAATCAGGATTGTTGTTGTTGTGTGCCTTCAAGTCTTCCAGCTCTATGCATCTATGACCTCCAGGGACTCCTAGAAGATTCCAAAGTATGCTTTTTGTCATCCTGTGATGCTTTTTTGACACCTCTCACTATCCATCAGTTACTAAATAATCAGGTAAAACAGTTTAGGAGGAGGGTGGTCTCCATATGTGTTTTAATCCTCCCTTCCTCTATTCTAAAAGCATCAGATTTAGTCTGAACTTGGAAGCTAATAAATACAATATACTGTAAGCAACATTTTGCACTACAACTGTCTTTCACCCAGCATGCCAACTATCTGTTTACTCATCATGAAAAAAGGAGAAAATTCCAAATTCAGGGCACAGTATAGGATTACAGCGATTACTATGCTACTTGATTTGTAACTTCTCTATTCATCCATCTCCATTCTTTATGTTGCTGTAGAGCAACAGCAACTTGAAGTCAAATACGTACACACACTTTCCTCTCTACGCGGAGCATTAAAAGTTCTATACATTTACATATATAACTAAAAGGATGCCATAAATAAGACTTTAATCTGCATCTCAGTTATGTTAATCTAATATAATAATCAGAGAATTTACCAGAATGTTTGGAGGGCTGAGTCTTAATTTTTGTGTGGGCACTCAAAATGTACTCCTGTACTTTTAATTAATGCTTACATTACAAGTACTATATTTTCTTACTTTAGCCATTATAATATCTGTTATATTAAGGCCACAATTTAAAGAAGTCTTTTTAAACTTAACTATTTGTCCTAATAAACTGGAGGCAGCTTCCCATTTACATGTGAGTGCAACATTAAAAACACACATCTCATAAAAATAGCATCCTAACAAATCAAAATACTGAAATAGAAAATGAAAGCCAGTCAAAATTAGCTAGCCTTGAAAGTGCTGCACGTATAACAAATTTATAAGAGTAGCAAAAATATAGAGAGACGGTGAAATGACTAAGGCACTGTGGGATCAGGATTCAAATTCTTGTTCAGTCATGGAAAACTACTGGGTGACCTTGTCATACTACCTCAGTTTTAGACTGTCAAATGTCCTCCGAATAAATCTTACCAAGAAAAAGTCATGATGTGGTTGCCAAAAGCCAGATTTGGCTTGGGCATATAACAATGGGAAAACTATTGAGAGATCTAAGGCAGTTTCAGTAGCATAGATTTTCAAAAAAAATAAAAAAAATAAAACCCAAAAAAGTACAAAATGACACTTTTGGCAGGAAACATGAGTGGTTTATTCTGCTTCACATTATCTGGAAAAACATGGATTTGGGGTTGCATTCTCTCTCATAACACACAAATCAGGTTGCCACTTAAAACTAACTGAAAAAAAAATATAATATGGATCACTGGGGCTTAATAGCAAAAGGGCACACTGATTTGGATAAAGCCGCATATCTGTTTATATGTACAGATGCAAATGATATCCATAACTTATAAGGATTATAATACATATCATTCCAGATGAGAAGAATGTGAGCAAGTCAATTTTGGGCCATCTGTAGTCTTGCTGTACAAATAATAGCTGCAGATGAGCAAGGACAATGTCCTAGGTACCTTCATTCTTTTAGAGTTCTTTTTCTCTAAATGAAATGTGAACTGTATAATCCTTCAAACAAATAATATTTTTAAAGTTATAAATTTTATTTGGCAGCCATTCTGTGTAAGAGCAATCATATACTCACCATGGGCAGAAATTTTCCAGAGATGGTGGAGAGAAAGGAAGCCATATGTGGGAACATATATTTTCATTACTGATTTCCTAGACAATCAGTACAAACTGCCACTGACGGAGATGAGAACTTGATTTAATGTTTTCTTTGCAACATATGGACAATACAATCATTAAAGTATTACCAAGGCATTCTGACTGATCAACCAACTTGCTTTTCTGGGAATGGGCAACTTGCAGAAGTTGGTTAGGGGTGATTTCCAGGACCTGTATTGACCTGCATAAAAGAAAGAAACGAGTGGGGAGGGGGAGACGAGGAGCAGCACCAGAATCAGAACAAGAAGTGGCTAGAAGTACACTATAACCTTTTTAAAAGGTGGATCACTACTCCTGAAGGCTTCTGGGATAGGACAGGAAAGGGTGTTCCAAGAATGCTGCTGTCTTATGGTCCTCCCACACCCATGATTTATACCCTGAAGGTATAACTCTTACTTCATAAGGATTATAATTGGACATAAAATGCATTTGCTCTCTCACCAGTGAAATTACAAGACAAGACAACAGTGTGGGTTAACTATGGACAACTTTTATTATATGTTACCAATGAAGCTCTGTGTGATCTGCCAACCAAATTTAAGGATTTAAACATAAACCTGAATTTGTTCATAAACTTGAACCTGAACTTACACTTGAATTTGTGATGTCATAACACTAGGCAGTGGTCCACAGAGACCACGTCATCCTCCAATAAGGGCGAGACACCATAGACCCCGGATGCAATCCATACATTTAGGGAAGGAATCCCCTAGAAACCTGACATGCTTTGTGGTTTCTAATTTATCTTCAAATGGATTTTTGTTCGATTGTTTAAAGGATATGAATGATTTATGCTGCAGTCTATCTATATCAATGATTTTAGGCTTATTGGATTTCAAATACATCCTTGTCAATTTATTACACAATCTGTCTAGTTTCAGGTAGAAACATATTTGTCATTGAGAGGAAAGAAATGTTGATTTTCAATGGGCTAAGATGTTTAGTATAAACCAGTAGGCAAAATCCTACTTCCTGAGTGGTTCCTCCTAGAGGAAAGGGATGCATCAAGTTGCCATCTATAAGAAATGAGACTTGGCATCAGCTTATCTGGGACAAAAGGAAACAAAAAAGGGCCTCCAACTCCCACATATTTCCATTCCAAGTGAAAAATAATTAATCTAGAGCAATGGTTCTCTATCTGTGGGTCCCCAGGTGTTTTGGCCTACAACTCCCAGAAATCTCAGCCAGTTTACCAGCTGTTGGGATTTCTGGGAGTTGAAGGCCAAACCATCTGAGGACCCACAGGTTGAGAACCACTGATCTAGAAGGTCATATCAAGATTGTGATCATACCTTGAGCACTCAAGAGATAGCTCAATCTCATATATATTTACAGAAGTACATGTCGCTGTTTTTGAAGCTTATTCTCAAATAAAGGGGGATGTAAAGCTAAACACAATTGGATTTGCTTCTGGGTAAGAATGCATAAGATGAAGCTGCAGCAGCTCTGGATTCAGGCAAATATAGACAACCAATGGAAGACTGTAATTTTAACTGCAGTCTCAGTTTAAAAATTGCTTGCAAAATGGCACTGGACAATACAAAAAAATCCATATGAACAGCTTGTTATACTTATACAGGCCAAGCATCCCTTATTCAGAGTACCAAAATCTGAATTATTCCAAAATCCAAATTGTTTACATGGGTGGCTGGTATAGTGATACTTTGGTTCCTGATAGTTCAGTTTGCCCAAACTTTGTTTCATGCACAAAATTATTTAAAATATTGTATAAAATCACTCCCTGACTATGTATCTAAGACGTATATGAAACATAAATGAATATTTTATTTAGAGGTGGTTTCCCTCTCCAAAATATCTTATTATATTCTTATATGCAAATATAGTTATTCCAAAATGCAATGCAATGCAATGCAATAAAAATCAAAAATCCCTAAATCTTCTTGTCCCAAGCAATTCAGATACTAATTCCTGTTTAAAAGCACAACCTGCACCTTTCGAACAGTGTACTACTCTTGTGTTTAAATCAGTTTTTCCATCTTCTTTCTCTATTTCTTAGTTGTTTATTAAATTAAAATATTTTCTGCCTACACTTAGGCAGAAAAAAATGAAATGCAAAGATACAGGATGGGTTATGCCTACCTTGAAAACAGTATAGGTGAAAAAGATTTTGGAATCTTTGTGGACAATAAGTTGAACATGAGCCAATAGTGTGATGCAGCAGTTAAAAATGGGATTTCAGGCTGCATAAAAAAGTGTACTGTCTAGATTGAGGGAAGTTATAGTGCCTCTCTATTCTGCTTTGGTCAGACCTCACCTGGAATACTGTGTCCAATTCTGGGCTACAGAGTTCGAAAGAAATATTGACAAGCTGGAAGGTGTCCAGAGGAGGGCAACTAAAATGATCAAAGTCTGGAGACCATGCTCTATGAGGAGCATCTTAAAGAACTGGATATGTTTAGCCTGCAGAAGGGAAGCTTGAGATGAGACATGATAGAAATGTATAAATATGTGAAAGAGTGTCATAAGGAAGGGGGAGCACACTTGTTTTCTGCTGTCCTTGAAACTAGGACTAGGAGCAATGGGTTCAAATGACAGAAAATGAGATTCCACCTGAATATTAGGAAGAACTTCCTGACTATACAAGCTGTTCAACAGTGGAACTATCTGCCTCAAAGTACAGTGAAAGCACCTTCCTTGGAAACTTTTAAACAGAGGCTGAATGGCCATCTGTCAAGGATGGAAATAATGAAATGCTGAACTGCATTGATATTTGATGTCTTGGTGATTATGCTTTTTCTGCATGGCAGAGGTTGGACTAGATGGTCCATGTGGTCTCTTCCAACTATGATTCTAAGATTCTATGAATGTTCTTCTGCTTTATTGTTTTAAAGTTCTAAAATTATGCGGTTTTTTAAGTTATAAGAAATGTCCCAGTTTTTTGGGACTGGCTTGAATGTCAGGGTGTGCCCCTCTCTGTTGGGCATCAGGTCAAGGAGGTTCAAAGAGAACTTCCTTGAAAATATAAATACATTAATAATTTGGTCCCAATTACTCAGCATGATTCAGATTAGTTATATCTTCTCCATATTTTCCTCCTCTCCCAATATTTTTGAGTCCACACCAACCACCAAGGATTGGTAGGCAAGACAGTCATATGAAAATAATGAAATGCTGAACTGCATTGGTATTTGATGTCTCAGTGATGGTTTAATATAATACTACCAAATGACATCTTCATGGTTTATTCTCTTATCGCTTTCCCCAGTCCTACGTACACCTCCTTCACCTGACCCTAAGTGGCTGAATTACAGTCCAGTCTTCTTTCTTCATTTGAAGCACATCTGATATATATATATATATATATATATATATATATATATATCTCACATTGTTATATAAATTCTGTTATGACTATAATTTTCTTATGTATTTCCTGCCACATAAGGTTACCTTGCCCCCCCCCTCCCACTTATGGGGCATTATTGGGGAGTAAGTTGAATGGAAGGTCTTCATCATAAAAAAGAGAAAAAAGAAGAATATTAAAATCCAGTTTGCCTATCAAAGTCAATTTTTTAAAATCCCAATTTTGAGGGAGGGTGTTAGAGTGGGAAGCCTCTGCCATGGAAAAAAGGGGAGGCAGGAGCGATTTTTCTCCTCGACTCCCACTCCATTTCTACATGGTAAGAGGGCTGTTGGAGTGGAGGCATGACCACCAGGTAAGTTTTTATTTCATGTTAAGGCTTTTGGGAGGAGAGTGGGTGCCATTTTGCATCTTTGGGCTCCAGGAGCCTAAAAGCTGCAAGATGGGTGTTGGGAATAGTCTCTGGGAGTACCCGGTAGTCAGTCACCACAGGGCTCATACCTCATTAGACCTGGGCCTTTCTGCCACACAAACAAGGTTTACAGGGTAAGACCACTTTTTAGAGCCTGGCTGCCTGGCCACCTGTCCAGATAGATTTGGTTGTGTAGTTGTGGCATCAAAAACAGGGTGCTGTTCCTGGGTTATACATGGCTATTCCTGATTGGTCTTCTTGTGGAAAGATGTACAACATTGACTAGGGAGTCACAACTTTGTCCAGGCCAGAGAAAATTTGCCCTCCACACATTTCATAATGTTTCTGGCACACAAAGTTTTTTGTGTTCTCCCCTACTGTCACCTTCTTTTTAGAAACCAACCAATTAGGAATAAACATCTAAAACCCAGGAACAAACCCAGATTAAAAAAACCAATGATTTCTGATTGCAGGGACATACAGACATTTGAACACGTGGATATTCATCTCAAAACCACAATATCCCACATCTAGATATCTCGAGTTTTTTGCCTTTTGTAGCAATTGTTTTTGTGTGTATAGGGAACGGCATCTGGCCACCTTCCTGTTTGCTTCTGAAGCTCCTGGGATAAAGGTACTGTCTGGGTGGGCCACCAGAATATCAAGGTAGATCTTTATAATCCAGTTCAATGTGGAATTTATACATATGTGTGGAAAGGCCCTGAGAACCACTGCCTGGGCCCATTCAGACTTTAACAGAAATAGATGAAGGAGTAATAATTTAATAGTCAAATATACACAGCACACCATCAACTTTGAATGGCATGTAAATCTTTTGATTACTAAGGGGACCAGTGATTCCATTTTCTACTTCAATGTTTATTGGACAAATATTTCCATTTAGTTGTACCTCCCTTATGCACAATTATAATGCATGAATACTTTGTCATTTAAATTGAATTCACCCTAGTTAACACATCTATAGTTCATGGTATGGAAACATTTACTTGCCTAATATTTTGAAGGTTTAAAAGAAACATAGTTTGAAATTTGGAAGATTTTGACTGCAGTGTATTGTCACTCTAATATATCAAGCCATATTAAATCTTCCCAATGCCTTTACTGCATGAATAATTATGTATTCAAGCAAATATACTCTTCTTTCTTATGACCTGTGCAACCATCTTCACTTTCCAGAACAGTATGTTCTCATTTCATAAAATTACATTCAATTCTGTTAATTTTTTTTAAAAAAAATAGAATCTATTATTGTCCAAGGAGCAGTTTTATTTATATCTCTTGGGTGTGAAGGACATCCAGGACATTCACTTCTGTCAGAAACTGTTTGCCAATAAAAGACAATAAGAGTCGTCATCTAAGTTTAACCTCTGTGAGGAAGAAAAAATATCAATGGCTAATTAAAAAGTGAGTAATTTACGCAAACCCTTGGGTTTTAACCACACACCTATAGAGATCACAAGGCACAAAAAACTATTGTTTGAATCTCCCTTTTTATATGCCTCTGATGAGTTCTTTCTGGCATGTTAGGTCTTTTAGAGGTGGCACAAAGATTTCACTATTTCTTTGAGTATGCCAAGTTCCATATTAGTGCCAACTCCCATGCTGCCAAGGTATGCACTTCTAATTGGTACCATAACTTTCCACTCTTCCTAAGCAGAGTACAGCTTTCCTATGCACAGTGCAGGAGGTTAATTTGAAACCTGTATGTTAATTTAAAGAAGTTTGACCTCTGATCTAAATGCAAAGCTTGTGGAGCTATACAACTTTAATTATAGAGATGCATTTTGGGTGTGGGGTATATAGCTTTTCTGTGATTTAATGTTGAGGACAAAACTGAAGTGCACTCCTAACCCTCCAAGCTAAGTAACATCCGCTGTGCTCCGTTCCCTCCCCAGTTGCCACTTAAACTGCTAGTAATAACAAATCCTTGAGGACATCAATAGAGTCGCTGTGTTGAATAATCGCACACTATCAAGCAGTAGGCTTGCAGCAGCAGCTCCATTGCCTGTGACATCACTCCTGAAGCTCAAACCCCACTCTAAGCTGCCTTCATTAGTCAGTGTGTTGGTCTGTCTGCTTTTTTCCCCAGATCTACAGACCGTCACACGAGAGAACAGGTTCTTTGCAGAGGGAGGACTTTGGGCATCAGTAGCCGGAGAAGAGGGAGAGAGAGAGAGAGAGACAGAGACACAGAGAAAGAGAGAGGAATAAAGAGAGCGATTACCAGCTTCGCAGAACACAACAGACGCTAACAATATGAAATTCATCTTGCCTCATTACTTGCTGTCCCTTTTCCCTGTTCTGGTTCTCAGCAGCACCAGGTGAGTACAGATCTCTCTGACTTGGCATTGTGTTTGAGAAGCAGTTAAGGTGGTTATTTAAATCATGGTTTTCATTCCAGCTTTTCCCATGCCTGTAAGTTCGGAAAGCATCTTTTCCTGAGCAGATTCCAGGCTGGATATTCTTTACCTCTCTGTGTCTCTGCCTCTTCCTTTTTCTCTCATTCTCTCTCTTTTGCCTTTCTCACATGCATAAGAGACTTTGATTCTGGGTCATTCGCTTGTTAGTCGAAGCTATTCATCTTCTTAGCCTATCACAAGAAAACTCCTAGCTCTGCAATGACCCAAAGCTTTTTCTGATTAAGCAAAACAGTTCCCGATGTCCAGTTAATGCCCAGTTCAGCAGTAACATTTTTTCATTGATTCCAGTGCACTATAAGGAAGCAGAAGATATGAACATAAAACATACTTTGATGTTTGCTACTATTTAATTTGTGATAAAACAAAACAAAGCACCATATCAAAGCCAATAATAGTTATATTCTTGTGGGAGTTTTGCAGCTGAAAAATAACTATTTTCAGTGTTTCCCTTTATGTGAGCATCTGTGAATAACAGAATGACATTGGGATGTCAGAAAAAATGTTTCAAAGTTGCAAAAATGTAGATATTTATCACAGTGTGGATTAATAACAAACATGGTTTGGGTTCTATATGTTTAATATCACAGTTTTTGATATGGGTATAATATTTATTTTTGGGAAGGGTGCAGCATGTTCGGCCACTAGCAGGTGCAGAAAACTGAATCTAAAGAACTGTCTCTCTGTCCCAGAACCACATTGTGTAGCTACAGATGGAAAGTTAATATTGTGTGCAAAGCAGGAGCTGTTTGAGAGTAGGCATTTTCTGCTGTTTTCTGCTGTCAGTACAACTTTTCCAATTTTCTGATGCTTATAAACAAGAAAGTGACAACTTCCTGCTTGTGGGATATTAAGTACCTTGAAAATGCCTGAGTCTCTGGCGAATATAATAAAACAATCTGCCTCTAACTGTATGGGCCTCTAGAGAAATGCTCTCACAATCTTTTATGTTTGTTTTCTTGCAATACTTCCCCATCAGTGGATTTGGAGAAACTGTTCCCATTCTGAGGTTTGAGGGATCAGTAAGTGAAACAAGATTAGTCACTAAATGGTTGGACTTTCAGAAGTAATCAATCTAAAACAAAATGCTTGATGATTATAGGTACAATTGAAAAGCAGGGGTTAAAGAAGTATAGAACAAAGTAGGACTATAGTTAGCTTAGTGGCATGAATTGCCAGCTCTTCTTACTCAGCTGTCTCTTGCTTTTAAAGAAGTTGTAATTTTTAGTTCCATCCTGTTCCATCAGCAATGAATCATTTTGACATTCATGTTCTTTGATAGACCAGGCAATTCCTTTTGGAGCCATGTATTGTGATTTCCCAATTATCTGAAGATCTGTTTTGATTTAGTAAGTAGATCTTGGAAAGGGTCTGTCAATACAAAGCTCTCCATCATCTCATATTGCTAATTTGGCTCTAGCTTGAAATGTTATGTGCTTTGCCAATTGACAGAGGAGTGGGTAGGATTGTGATGGCAAAGTAACTTGCCAAGAGATACAAGTTTGCATCTTAAATGGGCTTTTGAGGAAGTGCTTTTATGGCTGAGTTGTTGGTTGCCAACTTATCTCCTGTTTATAAAGAACAGAAAAAGAAAGAGATAATTTGCATTTCCAGATATTTTTCAAAACACTATCACATTTCCAGAAAGAAAATTACACCAGAAGATGAATTGTAGTTTGGGATCTCACTTAATAAACAGTAAAAATGTATTGTTTTAAAATGTGGAAACATCCCTTTCTACAAAATGTGTGTGTGTGTGTGTGTGTACATATGCTCTCTCTCTCTCTCTCTCTCTCTCTCTCTCTCTCTCTCTATATATATATATATATATATGTTTTGAACAATCTATTTTCCCCCAAACAGTTTTGAAAAAAATATGCTAAAACTAGAGAGGGGAATTGATGTCCCAACATCACCCTATCCCAGTTAAAGAAACATTCAGACAAAAATTCAGTCTGTGTACATTAGTGGGAAAATGTAAATTTCTTCTTATCCTACTGTTGCTTAAAATAAATAGTGCTGCACATGAATGAATTGGTCTTTCCTTATAATTGAGTTCCTACTGGAGCTTGTGTTGATTTTAATTAAGGTTAAACTTTCACTTGTGTCTTAAAGTTGCCCTAAAAGTCACATGGGCTGAATACCTTCAGTGAGTTGTATATATTGTATAGATTACAAATAAATGTTTTAGAATGAGTGAATGGATACTGGCACATTAGAAATCCACAATTACTGAACTGCAGAGTGGGATTGGTAGATATATTATACTGGTATTTGGAAACCAATTGGAAATGATCTTACTAAATGAGGACACCTCCAGAAGTATATATGGTAAAGAAAAGAGAAACTAAAATTAAGATATTAAAATGAACTTTATGTATGTTAAATATTTTATTTTGAGTGGTAATTTTTAGATAAAATACTGTATTTAAAGTTTTTGCTTTGGTTTGTAAATATATTATCATAATGTAAGTATTGACATGGTCCAGTGACAGCAATCTGCACATTTTAGGGGATTATAGTTGCAGGCTATCAAAATCTGTGCTTGGATACCCTTATTTCAATAACAGATTGACTAATTCTGTATAACTATGTGTATTTTCTCAGTTGGTTTTCATGGCCATAGACTTGCTTCCTAAAACGCTCAGGCGTCGGCGGTGGCCGGGAGGGCTTTTGCATAACTAAGACTCATGTGCCAGCTGCGACCGTACCTCGTGAAGTCGGATCTGGCCAGGGTGGTCCATGCCTTAGTCACCTCCAGATTGGATTAATGTAATGCACTCTATGTGGGGCTGCCCTTGAAAACGGCCTGGAAATTTCAATTGGTACAGCGGGTGGCAGCCAGGTTACTAACTGGTGCTTCTTACAGAGAGCGGTCGACCCTCCTGTTTAAGGAGCTCCACTGGCTGCTCTTCATTTTCTGGTCCCAATTCAAGGTGCAGGTTCTGACCAACAAAGCCCTGAATGGTTTGGGACCCGCCTATCTGTGTGACCACATTTCTGTGTACGAACTCACACAATCTCTTCGATCATTTGCTGAGGCTCTGCTCACGCTCCCACCTCCTTCTCAGCTGCGATTGGTGGGGACGAGGGAGAGGGCCTTCTCGGTGGTGGCCCCCAACTCTGGAACTCACTTCCCAGGGACATCAGACATGCCCCAACTCTGGCAGTCTTTAGGAGGAGCCTGAAAACATGGTTGTTCCAGCGTGCCTTTCCAGAATAAGGAAAACTCTCCGCAATATGTCCTCAAAATGCACTTTACCATTGAGTTAGGAGTGACTGTGTCCCCTGACTTCTCTCTGAAAATGTTTACGTCACATCAGCATTATTTTAATTTTAATCTATTACATCTGGCCCAGCCATTGGTTTTTAAATGTTTGTATGTCACTGTTGATTGTTTATTGCTTATTTTTTGTTTATGTGATTTATATGATTTGTATTGTATTGATTGTTTTATTTGTTTGTTTATTGATGTATTGTGGGCTTGGCCTCATGTAAGCCACACCGAGTCCCTTGGGGAGATGGTAGCGGCGTATAAATAAAGTTTATTATTATTATTATCATCATCATCATCATCATCATCATCATATTTATTCATTCTCGAACCAGGAGCCCCCATTGGTGCAGTGGGTTAAACCCCTGTGCCGGCAGGACTGAAGACTGACAGGTCACAGGTTTGAATCCGGGCAGAGCATGGATGAGCTCTCTCTATCAGCTTCAGCTCCTCATGCAGGGACACGAGAGAAGCCTCCCACAAGGATGATAAAACATCAAAAACATCTGGGCGTTCCCTGGGCAATGTCCTTGCAGATGGCTCATTCTCTCAAACCAGAAGCGACTTGAAGTTTTTTAAGTCGCTCCTGACACGACAAAAAATATTCTAGAGCCAGCAGAATGCTTGATAGGGGAAAATGCTGTGAGTTTCGTTGTGCTGATCATTCTTATTCTTTAGCTGTGACATCCTCTTCATTTCTCTGTGTGAAGGAATCTGTTTTACATACTACATAAGGATTAAGGTTGAGAATCATCTCTATTTTGAACAAGTTCTGAATTTCAATTATTTATAACTGCTGGTGGTTATATCATGATGTGAAGTTAGATCCGCTTAGCTGCTGTTTTATAAATTGTGTGCTTATTACACAGGCATGTATATTTTCTTGCACAAAAGGAGTTACTCTCATGCCTTTTGGCTTTTGACAGTTTATAGGATGAGGATTCACCATCCACCACAACTTCCTCTCTATCCACACAGAATGCAGTTGCTTCTTTTGTGGGGCTAATTTGAATGAAGAGATCAATTGTCTTGCATATCAACTTTAGCAGGGACTCCTCTCATTATTGGTACAATTTTCAGTAAAGACTTACTTTATATATTTCAGATTTCAATATTAATGCCAAAAATACATAGTGTGATTTTACATAAGATTTGTGCTGTTTGGGGCTGCTTTTTGCTGTCTTTGACTGTTTCTGGGGTTTGGCAGCTGTGAAGGCAGAGATAAATATTTGTTGGTGTTGTAATGCACTGGAGACAACTTTCAGCCCCCAAATCATCTACCTAAATTTCATTGGAGGATATTTGCAAAGGTTTGGTTGCATGTGGCCTGATACTTGTATTTCCCCAACACACTTCAAGACCCTTTAGTAGACCAGGATCTGACCCTTGGATCACCTGCCCAGCATTCCCTTCCCTTGGTACAGCATCCACAATTGCAGCCACTAACAGTACACTCTGCACACTTCACTCCAATGAATGTTCATTAATACAAGAAATATTACTTGTCTAACAGATAATTCATCCTAATTCAGTATTGCTGTACATATTCAATATCATATTGATGTACATAAGCAAAGGGTTATTTTCTGAACTTTAGAGATAATAATACCTGATATTTGTTTTCTCAGTAGTCAGAAATTATCTAGCTTTTATTACTTTTTATTGTTAGATCCAGACCTGTACCATGGAAACATGACCCAATAAGTAATTTGCACATTTGCTTACTTCTGTTTGCTTTAAATGTTTGCATTTTAGAACATTTCAAAAAGTTATTGCTACTTCTAAATCATCACAGGCTAGCTATAGATTGTGGTTTCTATAAACATGGAGGTCTTTCCTCATTTGTGGAACAGACTGACATCCAACAGAGCCTCCTGCTGGAGAAAAGGGAAAAGTCAAACTTTGCCAATGCCACTTTCTTGCTGCAGTCATTACACCAAATATATAATGTTCTGGAGAGTCTGACAAATCTCCATAGTATCTTCTCAGCATATATAGGAAACTGCAAGAGAGAGGAAGAAACTGAGAGTTGCTTTCTTCCACTAGAACCTGATGACTTCCATTATACTAGTATGATTAATGTGTTCTGGTTTTAGTCCAAATTTTCAAGAAGCTATCAAAAGTGTTGAGTCTATTTTGAGATACTTTGTCTAACTCCTTTGAAAATTCAGATTAAAATTTGGAATGGATTCTTTTGCCATACTAACTTCAAAGCTTTCAGCAGCTACTGCATTCTCCATCTTCCTCCTTAGCGAGCATGATGTGAATGCACAACAAAATTGTGAATATAATACTATCAATCTTGGACTGTTGATTAGAGGTGTGCAATTTGGGCAAAAGGCATGCCATTTTGGGGTCCATTGTCAGTTGACCACTCATTCTGTTTATTGGGAAGTTACTCGAAAAAAGAGGGGTAATGCAGTTTTCATTCGGCAAAGATTTGGCCCATTGGCTACAATAGGAAATTTTGAAAGCTCACTCCTCAGCCATTTTAAGGCCTATCTGCACAAAACCTATCTCAGTTTTAGACCCCCGTTTACAACTGCAGGCATACCAATTTTTAAAACAATTACTACTAATTAACAATTACTACTACTACTAACAATGACTACCAATCTACTAATTTTCTAGAATTATTTTAAGTTTTAACAATAACATTTAAAAAAAATGTTGGCTGAGAAACACACAGAGATAAAAACTTCAACTGTCATCATGCTCTGAGAGGAACTTTTCAATGCCTGTCCTATGCAAGTGCTCTTGGGAAAGCAAGTTCCCAGGACCCTCTCTGGAGGAGGAGGGAACTTTTCAAGAAAAAAATGGAGGATGCTGTTTTTTTCCAGGAAATGTGGCAGATCCCTTCCTCAGATATATATTCTAACTGATTCAGGCCTATGCCTACTGTTGATGCATATTTTAAATTTTGACCATAACTAGTTATTTTGTGAACTCAGTATTTTTGCCAATATCATCCCTGTTCCTATCTTGTTTGCTGAAATTGTTTCCCCTGCTTGTTGCTTCTTTGAAGAGAGAAAAATGTAAAAAAGACAAAGAAAATAATAGGCAAGAAGAATTTCCTAACAAATTAGTTATCAGATTTCCTGACACATTTTGAGCATCTGAGATGTACCTCAGGGAAAACTACTCAATGCCTCCCTGGAACAGTTGAAAAACTGTACATTGTAATTCAATTTCTAGCAATAGTGTAGCTAAATGAATGAAAATTCAGTCAGTAAACTTATGATTTTAAAATCTGGTCTCTATACGGGTTCAGTGCATATATATTTTAAAAAGATACATTATAAATGAAGATGTGTTGGGCAAAACCGAAAAACATGATTTATAGATTCAGCTTGGTCATAATGGATCCATTAACACCAGAGATGGGTGTATCACTAGCATACACACTAACATTTCAAAGATGAAAACTAGGACATGAGTAGCTAAGCAACTTTTGAGTGTGTTCAAGTAGACAAAAGTTATCAATGAGGTAAAATACAGAAGCGAGGATAGGCTAAAGGAGTTTGTTTTTGCCTACATTTAGGAGAAGGATAAGTTGTTACCCCACCTCTCCTCTATTCTGCAGCAATTGAAGTAAGTAGAGAATGAACGGAAAATGTGATAGAGAAAGAAACTGGATGATTTTTTTTTTAAAAAAACCCTGTTAAAATGGTCAACAAAAATTCATCAGAACTTTCTCTGCCAAATCAGTTTGAAGTATCCATTTTTCAAGGCTGTTTTGCTGGGTTGAGATGTTCATATTCCACAGATTTTCTTTTTTTTTCCCTATTGTTTTTTAAGAGAGTGGGTGAATTACTTCTTCAGGAATCCTCCCAGAGTGACTATTCACCTTTAAAATATTTTCCAAGACTCTTCTTACAATGTTTAACATCAAAAATTACCTTGACTTCAAAACATGAAGTGGACTTCTAGCCACTTTTGCTTTTGTTGTTTACCTCTTTCTTTAGAGGTATGTTTATCAGCTTGTGTAGCTTCCATGGCATCTCTGAGACAGAAAATTTGCCCACCTGTTTCTGACTTCTATTATTGAATGAGCATTCTTCAAGAGGTAGCCATATGGACTCAAGCCATAGGCAGAATGGCTTTAGTCAAGGAAAAAGCTGAATTGCAATAGCAATAGTACTGGAGAAGGAGCACTTTTTGAGGTACCTCTGCTTCCAATCATTTTTCTGTAATGTGTAGCATTCATAGACAATTTGCTTATAGAAAGTTAAATAAAATGTGACCCTTATGCTTCATTTCCTTCTGAATATATTTCCAGTTTTCCTCAGATTCGCCAGGCTTCCACTTCTTCAGGGGATGACTAGTCACGTTGTATGAGACACATTTGCAGTATGGATACATTTCAATAAATACGTTATTTTTTAAACTTGTTCACAGGCAGTTTTAAGGTGTTTCAACAATTTTTGAAGCCTATTCCCACTGAGTTAGATCATGGCCAACAACCATGAAAGTATATAGGCTTTAAAAAATTCAGTCTATGTTTTATCACAACAAGGATACTACTGTGGCTTTTCATGATCACTGTGAATTGTATCTTGACTGGGGATAAAAAAAGGTTGCAGTCCTATGTGTACCTGCCCATGGATGGTGTCATTAAGTGCATTTATGTATTACATCTTAGTAGACATGTATACAATTGAATTGAAACTGATTTTTCTTTGGTAATCGTTCAAAGAACAATGCACTCTGGACTACTCTTTATTAACAAAATCCTTCTTTGATTATACTGGAAAACAGTTTACCCTGGGGAATAGAATAGATCATTTTCTAAAATGGTTTTCAGTTTGAATGGCAATAAAATCCTGCACTCACTCTCAATCTTGTAAGCCCAAGAAAATGCAGTTTAGTAATAATATTTCTTATACTGGGACTTATTAAATGGGTTTCCAAATGAAAGGGTTGTTTCTTTTTTTTTTTCTCAAAACCCCCAACTCAGATGTCATATTAGTTTATTGGTAGGGAAAAAGATTGTGGCAGGTTTCTTTTATAATGGGACCATTCCACATCAGTAAGAAATTGCATTATAAAGCACTTTGTAATTCAGTTCAGAAGAACAAACACCATGTTAATGAACTTTGACTGAAATGATAGAATATTATGGAATTGTGTTATAAAAGGGCATGACTTTAGCTTTCATTTTAATTTTATTTATTTCTTAGGAACCATTCATTCCCTACTCTTCTAAAGCTCAAAGTGTTTACAGCAAACTTTCCACATCAGTGCCTCCTAGCAAAGAAGAAGAAGCAAAAATAAGACAATCCAATAGGTGCATCAGGCGTATTTTGTGTTGCTTAACCAATACGTATTGTTTTAAAAGCAACATCTAATCTAATATCTGGCTGTTTAATTGATGGTTTTAAATTTATTTCACTGAGTATTTTGATTATTCTTTTTGATAATGATGGGGCAAAGCAATACAATTTCTGCTGCAAAAACTATTTTTGAGGGTACCATCAACTATCCTATCTGCTAAAATTGTCTGAACATCATTTAAACCTCATAGGCTTACTTGTTTGTCTAGATTGTTTTCCATGAATGTAGACAAATGTGTACATTATGAAGAATAATACTAATATTATGCTATGCTAATAATGCTAATAATATAATATTTTGTATGTACATATAACTTGTAAGCCGCTCTGAGTCCCCTTCAGGGTGAGAAGGGTGGGATATAAGTGTCATAAATAAAGAAGTAAGTAAGTAAATAAATAAATAAATAAGAAGCACAGAAGATAGCCCCAGAAACACTACACAATTATAGTACTATTTTCTATTTTAACTGTCATGACAGCATTTTATAGAATCCTGGACTTGGCAGTTAAGGAAGAGAGATTTTGACTTCTCAACCATATAACTCTATAATAAACTTGGTTAATCTTTAAGATACCATTTTTTCTTTTTTAATATCTTGTTTCTGAAATGTTGTATTGATTTTCTGTTTGCAATAATATTGTTTAAACATTCTTTTTTGTTTTATAATGATGGGTTTTGTGTTATAGTTAATCGTTCATGACCGAGTATGATTGTTTTCCAAGAGTAAAGTCTTGGTGATGGGTTTGTAAGTGACTTTGGAGACCTATTCTGGATCTATATGGTGGTTCACAATGAGGATATGGATTTCCATATTGAAGGTGGTCCTGAAAAGGATTTGCTTGACATGCCTTCCTATTGGCACATTTCTCCCTTTTGCCCTTTATCCATGCCTCTTTGAAATCTACAGCACTGTTGGTAACAGCTGACCACTAGTTTGAGTACTCAAGGGCCAGGGATTCCCAATCCTCTTTGCTTATGCCACATTTTGAAAGGTTAGTTTTAAGCCCATCTTTAAATCTGTTTTGCTCTCTGCCACAATTTTGTTTTCTGTTCTGGTGTTAAACCATTAAGTTTTATTTTTGGCATTGCAAAGGGATTGGTTGGTACCTGCTGGTAAAGCACTTTGGTTTTCTTGATGTTATCTTGAGTTGACTTGGTTTTCTAGGTTTTTCTTGTTTTCTTGTGATTTGAAATTGCTTCATATTTTATTTCCCAGAAAACTGTATATAATTATTGGGTGGCTCAGAAATTTGAAGGAAAAATCAAAACACAGAGTTACAAGTATTTCAAGCATTCTTTGTATTTTGGAGTGTTCTCAAAACCCAATTCATCAGTCATCAATATAGATATTAAGTTGAGAAATGAATGCATTGTGGACTATGAATATGGGTTGAGGGAATGATAATAAAAAAAGGTACTTAGACTTTTCGGAGGAATTTTTTTTTCCTTGTGAGCTACTGTAATGAACTGGTTGATATATCTGATCATTTTCCCAGTATAGCACTCCTTGTCAGCAATCATATGAGTGGATTCCTGATAAATATAATGAGCCACATCTATCCTAGATATAGCTTTCATTGATTGCAATGTCCCACAAAATCAATATTTCCTACATCCGAGATGGACTAAGTTTTAGGATTTCATAGCTGCTTTGATGACATGTTTTTGGACACAAACCATTAAGATTTTTGATTTAGAACCTTTTGTTTCAAGTAGTTTAATTTTGCATAATATAAATTAACTACTGGTTATTTTTTTAAAAAACTATGTTCAGGCATGGCATTCATCTGCTATTTGAAACAGAGGATTTGTCATCTTTTTAAATGGTGTCACAAAACTGGGGAGACGAGGATTGGAGCTGGCATAACAACTCAAATAACAACTTGCTATTCAAAGTGTTGCATCTAATTATTGCATAATAATTTGGAAGTGTGAAGCTGTTAGCACAGGAGCTGGTCATAAGGATAAATTTAGCTAATGGATGTAACTTAGATAAAGTTACTTGTGTTTGGTAAGACACACTTTCCAGACCAGAATCATTGTGCACTGAATGTCAGTTGTTAACTTTTTTGAAAAACAGCAAGGGTGGATGATTGGGTTCCTTTTTATTGTGGTTCTTCAAGGGTTGGAAACAAAAAGTTTAAATGGAATTCTGGCCTATATGGATTTTGTTTTGATTTGGCAGGCCTTTTATACTCTTGAAGATGAATATAATAAAATAATCTTGATCCATTCTTACCTCCAGATCATTCAAAAAAGTATAGATCTGTATTTCTCACTGTGCACTTGGTTCATTCAGGGAGCAAATCTATACAAGCAATCAAAATGTGAAATGAAGAATGTGCAGCACCCTTGTCTTTACTTTCATTCATGCCCCAGGGTTTCAGTACCTATCAAGCAGTGAGGAGAAAATTCTGAAACAGGAACATCTCTAAATATGTGGAAGCCCCTTGTTGTTGTTGTTGCCTTCAAATTGTTTTCAACTTACAGAAACCATAAAGTGAATCATGGAGTTTTCTTGGCAAAAGTTGTTTCAAGGGGGTTTGTTTTTGTCTTCTTCTGAGGCTGAGAGAATTTGATTTTACCAGTCACCTTGTGAGTTTCCACAACTGAATAGGGATTCTAAAACCAGTCTCCAGAGTGTTAATCTAGTACTCAAACACGATGCTAGCCCATGTGCTTAATAATCCTGTGAAATCAAGATTATAAATTTTGTAGCATCTACAAAGAAAAATGAATAACTTGCCCCTGCATATTCACTGATCATGTGTTTTAATAATACAATCTCATTCAGACCTACCTAAAGGAAGTTGTAATGTTGAACTTGGATTGAATCATGCTTTTATTTTGTACAGTTAAAAATTCAAACCCTATTTTAGAATTTAGACAAGTGATATCTTATTTCAAATGCAGTAAGCTTGTTTTCTGCTGCTCCAGGGATTAGGACACAGAACAAAGTATTTAAACATCAGAAAAAGAGATTTCATCTAAACATTAAGAACATCCTAATGTTAAGAGCTGCGCAACAGTGGAATATGCTGCCTCAGACTATGGAGAAGTTTTTTTCTCTAGAAGTTTTTAAACAGAGACCAGGGATGTTGTCACACAGCTCAGCTGGGCTGTTCCATCTCGCCAGCAAAAGGATGCTGGTGAGATGGCTTGTGGAGCCCCACTTGCCCTCCCTCCTCCCCTCATCACACATGGAAGGCAGGAAAAGGTGCATTGACAACTTTTCCCATTCCATCACATGGGGTTGCCACATGTTGCCAGCCTTTCTGCCACCACATGGGCTTTTGGGGCCAAAAGTGCGGGTAGCTCCATGGAGCTAGTCACATGACACTTAGTGGAGGGTGAAGTACCTTTCGACGCTTTGCTTCCATAGAATCATAGAATCAAAGAGTTGGAAGGGACCTCATGGGCCATCCAGTCCAACCCCCTGCCAAGAAGCAGGAAAATTACATTCAAATCACCTCCGACAGATGGCCATCCAGCCTGTTTAAAAGCTTCCAAAGAAGGAGCCTTCACCACACTCTGTGGAAGAGAGTTCCACTGCTGAACGGCTCTCACAGTCAGGAAGTTTTTCCTCATGTTCAGATGGAATCTCCTTTCTTGTAGTTTGAAGCCATTGTTTCGTGTCCTAGTCTCCAGGGAAGCAGAAAACAAGCTTGCTCCCTCCTCCCTGTGGCTTCCTCTCACATATTTATACATGGCTATCATATCTCCTCTCAGCCTTCTCTTCTTCAGGCTATACATGTCCAGCTCCTTAAGCCACTCCTCATAGGGCTTGTTCTCCAGACCCTTGATCATTTTAGTCGCCCTCTTCTGGACACATGCCAGCTTGTCAATATCTCTCTTGAACTGTGGTGCCCAAAATTGGACACAATATTCCAGGTGTGGTCTAACTAAAGAGGAATAGAGGGGTAGCATTACTTCCCTAGATCTAGACACTATGCTCCTATTGATGCAGGCCAAAATCCCATTGGCTTTTTTTTTGCCGCCACATCACATTGTTGGCTCATGTTTAACTTGTTGTCCATGAGGACTCCCAAGATCTTTTTCACACGTACTGCTCTCGAGCCAGGCATTGTCCCCCATTCTGCATCTTTGCATTTCATTTTTTCTGCCTAAGTGGAGTATCTTGCATTTGGCCCTGTTGAACTTCATTTTGTTAGTTTTGGCCCATCTCTCTAATCTGTCAAGATTGTTTTGAATTCTGCTCCTGTCCTCTGGAATATTGGATATCCCTCCCAATTTGGTGTCGTCTGCAAACTTGATGATCATGCCTTCTAACCCTTCATCCAAGTCATTAATAAATATGTTGAACAGGACCGGGCCCAGGATGGAACCCTGCAGCACTCCACTCATCACTTCTTTCCAAGATGAAGAGGAAGCCTTGGTGAGCACCCTCTGGGTTCATCCATTTTACCAATTACAGATTCACCTCACCATAGTTTTGCCTAGCCCTCATTGGACTAGTTTGTTTGCCAGAAGGTCATGAGGGACCTTGTCAAAGGCCTTACTGAAATCCATGTACGCTACATCCACGGCCTTCCCCGCATCTATCCAGCTTGTAACTCTATCGAAAAAAGAGATCAGATTAGTCTGGCATGACCTTTTCAGAATCTTGCCTGGTATCGATGTGAGGCTCACCAGACGGTAATTGTTTTGGTCATCTTTTTTTCCCTTCTTGAAGATTGGGACCACATTGACCCTCTTCCAGTCTGCTGGAACTTCTCCTGTTCTCCAAGAACTCTCAAAGATGATTGCCAATGGTTTGGAAATGACTTCCGCTAGTTCCTTCAATACTCTTGGGTGTAGTTGATCTGGCCCTGGGGACTTGAATTCATTTAGAGCGGCCAGATATTCCTGATGACTTGTTTCCCAATTTGGGGTTGGGTGTCCTCTAATCCCTCACCCACTCCGTCATGCTGAGGTTGAAGATGACTTTCTTTTTGTGAGTAGACCGAGGCAAAGAAGGCATTAAGTAGTTCTGCCTTTTCCCTATCCCCTTTGGAAGGAAAGTCAAAATACAGCAGCCAGATTGGTTACAGGAACAACCAGATATAAACATATTACACCTTTACTAAAGTCACTCCACTGGCTGCCAATTAGTTTCCGGGCAAAGTGCAAGGTATTGGTAAAGTACTATTGATCCAGGTTATCTACAGGATCACCTTCTGCTATACAGCCCACCCTAGACACTTAGGTCATCTGGGGGGGGGGGGGGGCAGCTACTCCAGCCTACCAGAACCCAACTGGCAATCCTCAACTGCCTCAGGTCTGTGGAACAACCTGATGGAAAAAATCCAACTGCTAAATGAGCTGTCAGAATTTAAAATTCACCTAAAGACCTATTTCATCCAGCAGGCCTACTCAACCAGTTTTAATCATGAATTTTAAAGTCTCGTCCTTTGTTTTAATCTTTGTTCTGTATATTTTAATATCTATTTTGTGGAAATACATTTTAATATGTGTATCTTATAGGGCGTTTACAATGATTATGCATTTTAACTATATTGTAACCCACCTTGATCTATGTGGAGAGGCAGGTAAGAAATAAAATTATTATTATTATTATTATTATTATTATTATTATTATTATTATTATTGGAAAAATAAATATTCAACAAACCAACATACTTGAACACATTTTGGTTCTGAAAGGCAAATTGAAAATCAAATATGCTGATAAAAGTTAGATAATTTAATTGCACCCATTGATTTTTCAAGTTGAAACTGCTGTTTTCTATCTTGTTGAAATGAATTGATGTTTAACAGTTTCGTTAAATACCACTTTAATCACACAGATGTCTCCATTCCCAAAATGGAAAGTCAGAAAGAAATAATATAACTAGAACTCACATTTTAAAGCCTATAATACATGCATACATACATAGATACATAATAAAGAAAGTCAAGTTAAGAAAGCTGCCTAGCAAGAAAATCCAGGAAATATGGGGCAGACTGAGCAACTGAATATTCTAATCAAGGGGTGGGGAACCTCCGGGCATCTAGGAGGTATTTATGCTTTCCTGTGATATCAGAGAGTTTCAATCTCCCTTCAGTGCCTCAATTCAGAAAAGCAAATGCTTCTAAGATGACAAATAATATTCCAAGAAATTTATGTGATTCACATTCTAGATATTCACAGGAAATGACCAGACAGTTACTTCTGGTTTCTAAAATAAAACACTGTGTCGTGCCTTCAGATTGGTGATGGTTTACCTCAAGATGTGGGGTATGATTTCCCATTTAAGATGGGAGTTCTGGTTATACTGTGTTCCAGAACCAACTGTTTGCTCAATGTCCTTATTTTTAAACAATCTAATTTGTGAATGCATTCATTTATTTTATTATTTATTTACTTTATGTATGCCCCATCTTTCACCCTGTGATGACCCAAAGTGGCTAACAGCCACATAATCTGGTCACAGTTTAAAACAAAGAAAATACAAAATAAAAACCCAAATTAAATAGTACTGTGTGCGGTTAGTTAAAACATAAAAAGTGCAATTAAATTAATTCATCTTCCTCAAAATGACTGCTGACAGAGGAAGGTCTTGACTTGTTTATAGAAGGCCAGCAGGGATGGGGCCATCCTGGTCTCTCTTGGGAATGAGTTCCACAGACTAGGAACCACCACCGAAAAGTTCCTCTCCCATGTTCCCACCAAACACGCTTGGGAGGGTGGTGAGACAGAGAGAAGGCTGTCTCCCGATGATCTTAGTGTACTACTTCATCATACTGGTGCATGGATCCACTTTAAATCTGGTTGCTGCCTCCTCCAGAATTCTGGGGTTTGTAATTTGGGGGGGGGGGGGGGTTAAACTGCTCAGCCAGAGACATCCTGGGTCTCACTAAACTACAAACCCCAGAATTTTGCAGGAGGCAGAAATCAGATTTAAAACAGATTCATGCTCTAAGTGTGATGAGGCAATAAATGGCTCATGAATAGATATACAGTCCTTCAAATAACCTGAACCCAAGCTGTATAGGGCTTTATAGGTCAAAACCAGCACTTTTAATTGTGTCTGGAAACAGGTTGGCAACCAGTGGAGCTGTTGAAATGGAGGAGTTATATGCTAACTGTAGTCAGCCCCTGTTAGCAGTCTGACTGTAGCTCTTTTTGACCATTTGAAGTTCTGAGCACTTTTAAAAGGCAGCCTCACATAGAGCGCATTAAAGTAGTCCAACCAGAATGTAACCAAGGCATATATTACTATGGCTAGATCTGACTTCTCCAGGAACAGGCGCAGATTGCACACTTGCACACTGTACAAAAGTACTCCTGGTCACTGCTGATACCTGGGCTGCCAGGTATCAGTAAATTTATTTCCAGCATAAAGAGGTTTATATGTCTAGAAAACTCTCATAAAAAGAAGAAGTTGTAGCTCAGCGCTTATGCAGCTGGGCATTCAGAGATTCCAACCTAAGCTTTTTGCAGTTATACAGATAAAAATCTGGAACTGGATGCAAAAATCTTTTAAATTTTGATTTTCCAGCATTTGCACTTTTGAACCATATTGAATATGAATCAGTTTGTAAACTTTGGTAGTGAAATTCAGCTGTGAAAAAGAAAAGAAAGAAAATCGTCACCTATACCTAATTGCTAGGCTGAGTTATATATGTGTCTTAACTAATTCACTTGGGTATAGCTTGCATTCCTAAGGAGTGAACCAGGCTTTTATACCCTAAAAGGAAAATGGTATTTTTTTTATATCTGAAATCAGACTTACAGTATTTCAAATCCCACAATGTCCTAAAATCAAATGGGACTTTAAGGAATTTGGCATTTTCCTCCTTACAAGCTGGCCTGATAAACAGTTCTTGCACAGATGCAAATATCACAGAAGAGCAGGCTGTCTTATATTGCTTTATTCTTTTCCTGACATACTACCAATGAAATGGATAATCAATCAGCCAGTTACAAGGATATTGAAGTTCCTTCTGTTCTGAGTCAGCAGCATGTGAATTCATGGTGTGGACAGCCATCATTGGAATTATTATTGCCTCATCCATTACAGTCTTTAATCATCCCTTTTGCAGCTTCTTAGTAATGACTCCTGTTGAAAAATAGAGGGAAAGTCTGTCACATATAATAGGAGGAAAATGTCATTTGTCATGTGCAGAGGCAAAACCAGCCAAATGTCCTGTTGAATTTTGGAAGAGCTTGAGATATGTAAACATGCCTAGCAAGGGAATTAAATTTATGCCTAAATGCTGAAAAAGTGGTAACATTTTCCATGAAAGAAGGTATATACTAACCAATGTATCAGCATATTAAAGGGGTATTATTTAGATAAGATGAGGAAGTTCCTCCTATTTCAAAATCCTGATTATACCTCAGGAATAGTTACAATGCTGATTGTTGTTGTCAAAAGTGAAATTGTTATTATTAAATGGCACCACACAAATTGCACATCAAATGAACTGCTTGGAAATGTAATTTTGATTATATCCAAGCATGAGACAATTTGAGATTCTTCCCTCCTGCCACTGCTGTCTGAAATGGTTTCCCCCTCATGCATTGTTTGTTTATACAAAATGTCTTGTTTTATATGTTCATTGAGATATGTATATTATTTTCCATTTGATACAATTTAACGGTGGTGTACATATTAGCATCCCACCTTCAAATGTTTGAACACTTGTCTGGACATATAACTGCAGTTAAAACAAGAACTACAAGAAGCCTCTGTCTACAGTGACCATTTAATGCAGCTGCAAGCCAACTTGAAACTGGCAGCCACAAAATGCACACTTTCAATATGTGCTGCAGTGCAGCTTAAAGGATTGAGAGTACAGTAAAAAAAAATTGCTGGAAAGTCTGAGTTAAGCTTTGAATGCACTGCAGCAGAACCCAATATATATCAGGTCCCAGAGTGAAATTGGTTTCATAGAATGTGAAGTACATTGTAGACACCTGCCCCACGTGATTCACTTTTGAGAAATCAGAACCCGGCAGTGAGGAGGCTGTTGAAAATGCCCCAGGGGCATGGCTGCTAGCCTCAGGGTAATTGACTCTATTTGTAGGGGGAAGGTAATTGATTATCTTCACTCCTCACTGTCACACCCCACTCCCCACTGTTTTTACACCTACTGTGTCTCTGGAGCACCAATGTGCATCTCTCTTAGAAATGGGTGCGGGGGGGGGGGGGGTCTGCACAACAGAGGTTAATGTAATCACCTTCCTGGTCTCAAACCAGTTCCAGACCTGTCAGTCTAATCACCTGTACAGCAAAACTAATTCCTCCCAAACCAGTTCCAAGATGCATTATAATGTTAGTATAGATGTGTCCTAACTTGCATAATATAATAAAAACAAATAATATTGTGCAAAACCCAAAGGACAGGTGTGACAAGGAAATGAACAAACTACAATGTTTGCCATAAATGAAAATACTTTTACGAAGGTGAAATAATTATCTGGCACAAGTAAGAGCGGGGATGTGTTACATCCATAAATAGTAAAACTACCCATTCGCATATATGGAGACTCTAAGGCAAATCTATCATGGGTTTTCTGAGGATAAAAGTGTTTGAATAGCCCAAGGTTGCATAGTTGGTTTTTATGATCAAGAAATTATTTAAACCCTGTTTTCTACAGTTGTAGTCTTATTATTATTATTATTATTATTATTATTATTATTATTATTATTTATTACTATTATTATTATTATTATTATTATTATTATTATTATTTACTGGCACAAGCCAGTTAAGGTGGTCCCAGTGGTGATCAGAATGATGGGTGCAGTGTCTAAAGACCTTGGGCTGCACTTAAACACAACTGGCGCTGACAAGACTACCATCTGCCAGCTGCAGAAGGCTACCTTACTGGGATCTGCATGCATTATTCGCCGATACATCACACAGCCCTAGACACTTGGGAAGTGTCTGGCATGTGATCCAATACAACAGCCAGCAGAGAGTGAACTTGTCTACTGTGGACTCATCTTGTTGTGTTTCAAATAATCATAATCATAATCATAATTATTATTATTTTATTTCTTACCCACCTCTCCTCATGGCTCAAGGGAGGTTAAAAAACAAGTAAAATACATAAACACAGCAAAAATACTACAAACACAAAAACATTACATACCAAAACATATCTCTATGAAATACATATTAAAACAGAGATCAAACAAATCACATGCATTAAAATTCATGTTTATGTTTAAAGACTGTCTGCCAAAAGAGACGTGTCTTCACTTGTGTCTTAAATTCCAACAGCTAATTTAGTAGTTGAAGCTCTACCGGCTGGTCATTCCACAGCCTTGGGGCAGCCGATGAAAAGGTTTTTTGGCTGGTGGTTGTCAGTCAGATTCTGACTGGTTGTATGAGAGAAGGCAATGCTCATAATAAGCTCAGAATACTATTTCATACTCTTTCTCTTTTTTGCATGTGTGTGTAGTGGTTCCCAACCTTTGGTCCTCCAGGTGTTTTGGACTTCAGCTCTCACAATTTCTAACAGCTGGTAAACTGGGTGGGGTTTCTGGGAGTTGAAGTCAAAAACACCTGGAGGACCAAAGGTTGGGAACCACCAACAGTGAGTAAAATGGTAGTAACAGTAATCAAGAAACTGGGAAATTTCATCAAATTATCCCATTACTTACATGTTGGAACAGTCCTGACAAGATAGAACATTATAAAACTGATACTGTGGAGTCAAATAATGGTGGTGGTAGAAACATACAAAAAATGTATCTTTTGTTGCCCAACTTGATATGGATACTTTTAATTTAATTTGACTGAAACCTTTTTAACAAGTAGAAACTCTGTAATTGTATCCGTTACAGAGTTCACCATGCTTGGGGATTCTGCGATCCAGCATTAGGATTTGTAGCATTTTAAGAATTTCTCATTCTTTTCATTACTGAAATTATTGTTGTATGCTAGTATTCTCTATTCTCACTGGACTCATTTATTAAAATCAATAAAAGTGAACCTCAACAGGAAAAAGAAAAATAAAGAGGTAGAAATCAAGAAATGAAATCATTCACCTTAATTCTGATTTGTGTGGTTCTAGTTTTTTCAATCATTACCCAAGTTGTTCTGGCTTTGGTCTGGCCAAGCTTTCACTTCTAGTTCATATTAAGAAACCTAAATATTGCTTGTGTTTTCCTGCTGATGCACGAAGTGGAGCAAATTAATGGGTTTAATGTTCAGAGGGAGTTCTCTCCTTAAAGTACAAGGTGCTAGCAGTACTGCCAAACAATTACTATTGTCCATTAAATAATTTATAGATCCAACATTTTTTGAAACCTTTTCTTCAACTCTTTGGTTTAAGTGCCATTCATTATAAATATTTATTATTTGTTACAACATGATTGTCTAAGCTGTCCAGAATGGTGCATATACTGTGGAACACATAAAAACGATGACTGAGATTCTGGCTGGGAAGACAAATTCTCACCCAGGACAACTCTCACTTTCTGTAGAACTCCTTGTCACTTTTGAAACTTTATGACATGGTCATTTAGTGTGTAGTGGAGGGTGGGTGGCATCCAGCTAAGCTGGAGACACAGCAAAGACATCCCCCAATATCTGATATTGTCATCATCCTACAGGGAAATAGCTGGATGCTCTTCCCCCATCCTCAACTTTTTCTAGTCACTTCTTGAAAAAGACAAATGAGTTTCGAAGAAGTGGGTGTTGTTGAATAAAAGAACTACTGAAAATATTCAACAATAAAAAGCCATACACTTTTTTTATTGTTGTCCTTGTGTGCTTCAAGACATTTCTAACTTATGGCAATTTCAAGGAAGACCTATCATGAAGTTTGTTGGCAAAAATTGCTCTGAGAGCGCTTGTCTTTGTCTTCATCTGAGGCTGAAAAAAATGTAACCTGACCAGATTCACCCAGTGGGTTTCCATGTTCAAGCAGAGATACGAACCCTGGTTTTCAGAATCATAGTCCAATGCTCAAACCTTGTACCACACTATTATTTATTTTATTATATTTGCAGTATTTGTGTACCGCTCTTCTCAACCCCGAAGGGGGCTCCGGGCGGTTCACACTATGGCAACAATTCAATGGCATTGATAAAAACAGTATTAAAATCAAAATTGACCCTCCCTTGATAAAATATTAAATATTATTGAACACATGACATAAAATAGCATCACATATCACACTAGTTTATACATTAGAATACATCTAACTGAATTCTAGTCAGTGTCTTTTTGTTTACTTCATAGCCTGTTATAGTTGACTGAGGCTCCATCAACACTGACCATTAGTTCAGTTTCAACTTGGAATTGAAGAAAGTGCAGATGATTACATAGGAAATTCCGGATCCAGTTTGAATCCCAGATGGTGATTATACAAACTGTAAGGCACTGATTTGCATTAAGGGCTTTCTTTTGCTTGCTTTTATGGGAGTTTGTTGTCTGGATGCCACAGCTTGAAGCTATCTTTGAATTGCATTAAATGTTCAGTGTAGATGTGGTCTGAATTCTTGGGATGTCATGCCTCCATTGTTTTTGTTATTGTAGAACACAAAAACCTGCCCATGTTTTAAATGCCTGCCCATGACTATTTCAGACAGGGTGAGTATATTGCCACACTCATTCAGAGACACTAATTTTGTTTGTTTATAAGTTGTTGAGTGTGGTGGTAGGATGCATAGCTAGTAGCTACTTCTCAAATCTGAATGCCTTGGCCCTGTTCTTACCTTGAAAGTTACATTTTGTACTCCAACTCACACAGCCCCACAGCCAATATGGTAATTATTTATTTTGCCTAAAGATGGAAATATTTCTGAGTCTAATATGAGCCCTGTGTTATATGATCTTTGTTGTTTTATGTGTTGTCAAAGACTTTCATGGCTGGAATTGCTGGGTTGTCGTGGTTTTCTGGACTGTATGGTCATGTCCCAGTAGCATACTCTCCTGATGTTTCACCTGCAAATGCCAGCCACAGATGCAGGTGAAATGTCAGACAAATATGCTACTGGAAGCTGAAAGTATGCCACAGCCCGAAAAACTCACAGCAACCCTGTGTTGTTTTATTTATTCATCTACTTCAGTTTGTTAAGTTGCTGTAGGTTGGCATCAATTTGAAGGCACATATACACACAATTAGGCAAAACCATATCTGAATATTCCTTTCCTATGAAATTCATAATTAGCCAGGTGGTTTGAAGACTCAAATTCACACAATCAGGTCATATGCTTACATGTATGAATTAGCCAATAATGGCCTGGGAACAACATAAGATCTATTCCAGACACTTGCATTTGAGTTCACAAGTGGGTGAGAGAAGCATTCATTCTGTTACATAGTAAAGGTTCGGGTTTTTATGTGGAATCCATCTTTCTGAGAATTTTCACTCTCTTTGTCTCATTTAGTTAATGTAACTTATCTCATATTTTTATACACATACCTATGACAGTAAGCAGGAAACTGGTGTGATTTCTTTTCTGAAATATAGATAAAAAGGAATGAATATGTGAGAAATGGAAATGACAGATGTGGTTGAAGAAGCTTTAGATTGGCTATTGATTCCTCCCGGTACAGTTAAAATGAAATATTTGCCTGACATGCAGATAGAGGGGACCTCCTATGTACAAAAAAAGTGAGATATGTGCTATATATATATATATATATATATATATATATATATATATATCCAAATTCTTTAAAGTCAACTTTTTCAGAAAGATGTGGGCTAATCATGCTCCAGCCAGTGCAGCCTGAATATGAATAACTGTCCTTTCCAACATTCTGACCTACTGTTACAAGTTATATGTAATCTCATTTTCACAGCAGTCCTACCTAGGGCCAAAATCATCTCTCTCTGCAAGCATTATAGAGTTGTTCCCAACTTTTCATCTAAAGTTGAATCAAAAGCATATTTGTGAGTTCGTCTTTGGGTGAAACATCCGAAGAGCTTCAAGGGAATGCTGAAATAGCTTTGGTAAATTGAGCAATATCTGTGTCTGAAAATCCGTGGTTGTCACAAGATATTGACTAAAATGAAATTCAAAAAGAATGTGTTAGTTCCTCCTCAGATAAAACATCAGAAAATATTTGAAGACAGGCCAAAACCAGATTTTAATTTTCTTCTCAAGTACTACATTCAAAAACCAAACAAACCACACACCCTTAAAACAAGAACAAACAATAGTGGATGCTCAGTCAAAGGAAATAGGATACATCCTCCTATAACTTCAGATAATCAGTAGGGGGAGCATAGGGAGAAGGTTCCTTAAGGATATAATAAAAAGAGATCTTCATTGTTGTTATTCCTTGTTGTAATTCATTGTTGTTCTTCCTTTGAAAAAGTCTCACATCACAGATAAAAGTACCAGTTTTCAGGATAGATCAAATCAGCCCCTGAAGCAGATTCTTTGAAAGAAAAGCCCAGCTATCTCCATTCTATCTGTTCTAGGTATCCTATCTATTCCTTTGCCCAAATTCTACCTATTTTGATGACCTTTGGTTCACTCTAATGCAGGTAATATTTTATGTGTATCGTAATTAAAGAAATAGTGGCACTTCTGGAAATTTATCACCTATTCCTGAAGATTTTCCCTCTAAATACAGAGATGGTTAAAGATGACCACCTGCTGTTTTCTGAAACTTGAGTGCTGACCTTTGTAAAGTTACTTTGTGTAAAAGGGTATCATGTTCTCTTAGCATACATGCAAATCTGTATATTAAAATAGATACAACTGAAAGTCAAATATCACTATTATATTATATACCAAAAAGAATATGGCATATCACTTTGTATGGAAAGGTCTTAATAATCCGTTTTGAAAGCCTTTTTGTTGTTGTTGTGTCTCATTAGCACAGATGGAGCCCCCGGTGGTGCAACCTTTATGCTGGCAGGATTGCTGACTAATAAGTCAGCGGTTCGAATCCAGGGAGAGCAGGTTTACCTCCCTCTGTCAGCTCCAGATCCCCAGGTGGGGACATGAGGGAAGCCTCCCACAAGAATGGTAAAACATCTAACATCTGGGCATCCCCGAGGCAATGTCCTTGCAGATGGCCAATTCTCTCACACCAGAAGTGACTTGCAGTATCTCAAGTTGCTCCTGACATTAAAAAAAATTAGCACAGATTAGGATCTTTCACAAATAGCATAGATTTGATGGTTAAAAATATTCCTGCACCTCTTTCAGGTTCTTTAGTTCTGTCAAGGTTTTTCTATTTAACAAAACCATTGTTTCTCCTTGCTTCACAAGGCTGTTGAGCTCTGTGCTTTCTCCTCCATGTCTAAGGTCCCTTCTACACTGCCATATAAAATCCAGATTATTTGTTTTGAACTGGATTATATGGCAGTGTAGATTCATATAATCCAGCTCCAAACAGATAATGTAGATTATCTGATTTGATAATCTGGATTATATGGCAGTATAGAAGGGGCCAATGAGTGCACTCATTAGAGGGCAGATGTATCTTATCCATGAGCCAAATAGCAAGTCACTATTAAAACAGCTACTTTTTTGCCTAATTGAAACATAACATATATGTCCAGCAGAAACTTTCATTAAATCAGCTTTGCAGTAGTTTGTGTATTGCAGGACCAGTTAGTGAGATCCTCTTTCTCTTTAGACACCATTTCCTATCATACATGCAACACAGAATCTACTTGACTACATCTGCAGTTAAGAGTTGTTTGGAAAGCAAAAAGCAGAACTCACCAATTTGTTTAAGTAGTCAAGGCTGTGGTTGTATCACTGATATTTAACTCAAAGAACATGAAGTCTAATATCTGAGTACCCAGCATTTTGTTTGAGATGATGGCTGAACTCAAGAAAAAGAAATGGTGTCCTTTTGGCGTAACAGAGGTTATTGATCTTTTATGGGACATCTTCACTGATTACTTAGATTGGTCCAACTTTGTGATCAGCCCCACCATGGCTAAATGCTACACAAGTGCTGTTTTTACTAACCTAGGTTTTACCAACCTAGGTAAAACCATTAAATGCAGATTTCCCCTGGGTTAAACTAGGGATGATACTACACTGAAAAAGTTAATAAGCTTGATACAGTGTCTCAGATGCCAGAGTGAGCTCACTTGTTGGCACAATAAGGACTCCCTCAGCCATCTTACTTACAGCAGGGAGTCCCCACTGACCAGCTACATCAAACAAGCTTTGCCCCTCTGGGAAGGGGTCCTTAGGGATGTCCCCTTCCTCTGTGCTGCATATGTCACCAGCCAATACACTGGGGAAGAGGATAGGGACAGTGTTCCTGTGAAGTGAGGGATGGCTGTCTAGACAACTGTAGCTAGTTACATTTGGAAAGTGACCCAATTATCTTGTCAGCCCTTAACTTGGTTATCCTCTGAGTTAGCTCATTCCTGAGTTAACTTAATGCAGGGGGGAAGCTGCATTAAACAGTATTCCAGGTAAACTGGATCAACTCCTAGGCGGCATTTCATAGACTCATAGAATCAAAGAGTTGGAAGAGATGACCTCATGGGCCATCCAGTCCAACCCCTTGCCAAGAAGCAGGAATATTGCATTTAAATCACCCCTGACAGATGGCCATCCAGCCTGTTTAAAAGCTTCCAAAAAAGGAGCCTCCACCACACTCCGGGGCAGAGAGTTCCACTGCTGAACGGCTCTCACAGTCGGGAGGTTCTTCCTCATGTTCAGATGGAATCTTCTCTCTTGTAGTTTGAAGCCATTGTTCCGCATCCTAGTCTCCAGGGAAGCAGAAAACAAGCTTGCTCCCTCCTCCCAGTGGCTTCCTCTCACATATTTATACATGGCTATCATATCTCCTCTCAGCCTTCTCTTCTTCAGGCTAAACATGCCCAGCTCCATAAACTGCTCCTCATAGGGCTTGTTCTCCAGATCCTTGATCATTTTAGTCACCCTCCTCTGGACACATTCCAGGACATATTTAGTAGCTGTGGGACTGATCCACCTCCATACAGTAGCTGTGTCCTAACTTGGGGGATAACCCTAATCCTAGGGCTGGATTCAAGTTGTTGCCTGAGTTATGGGATATCAAGACAGCTGAGTTGGTATCCCTTTGGGCCTTGCCCAGCAGCACTGAATCATGTTCAATAGGCAGTGGGGACTCCCTGCAGTTGCCAGGGTGGCTCAAATAATCCCCATCAGGCCACCAAGCAGTCTCAATCCAGCTTCTGGGATGATGAATTAAGCTTGTTTATTTTGACCATGTAGAAATGCTTTTAGATATCATAGAGCGATTCAATGGCAACAGGTGTTTCTAATTAGGACTGGGTGGATTTCACTTCATTTTCAACAGAATTTCTTAAAATTCATGAAACAACAAAATGTGTAAGAAAATAAGATCTCATTTTCATTTTTAATAGTATCCTTCTATGACTTAGTTTTCTAGAAAGTTTTCCATAACCTAGTAATCTCTGCATGAGGATTCTTCCCAGAATTTACTGGAAGCTGAAAATTTAAATGTGAGATAACTGACAGATTTTTGCCCAACTCTAGCACTAACCCCATCAAAAAGATATTATTTTCTTTAAACAGCAATCTCTTTTCCAAAAAAGAAAGTCAGAAAAGAAAAAGGCAAAAGGTTGTTGTTGTTGTTGTTGTTGTTGGATAATGATAATAATGATGATGATGACTGGTGGATTATTATTATGTGATGATGATGACAATGATGAGTAGTAATTGAACATTTCAGCTTAATTTGAAAGAGTAGCAGAGAACATAATTTGTGGTTCCCTGTGCACAAATCTCTCTCATGTTCTGCTAGATTTACCCCTGCATTTATTTTTGTATAAACCCAGAATCTGGAGACTTTTAACATAAAAATGGCAATCCTTTGGTAGACATCTCATGAAGGAAAGGGAGATCAGAGAGTTGGAGCAATATATAGGGCACATTGGTGCTCCTTCATGGAATAACAAAAGCTGTTCCACAGAAAACTGTTTCATGTTGGAGTTCCTGTTAAGGTGGATCAGGTGCAAAAAAGAGTACTCAGCTTCCTCCCCCCCCCCTCCCCATTTCATTGTTATGCAAAAGTTGAAATTTCAGCAGCCTCCACTTTTAGATCTAAGCATCTATCTGAATAGATGACTGTGTTTTTCTGGCAGCTTTCTCTCACATTCAGGTGTTCCCCCATTTTTAGTGGGAGGGAACTGGGATATTTTAAAGGCATCTGAAAATCTGGGGTGACAAAGAATTATTTGGGACTGCCCTTGCCATGCCAAGACAATTAGAGATCATAGAGTTGGCTACCTCCTTCTCCTGTCATTTGTAAGGATGCACAATGGATGACAAACAATTTGCTTACTGGATTATGATATGCAGTCTGACACAATAGAATCTTTGCTAATCTACTGTCAACACATGTCACAGTCTTTGAAAATGTTTGTGATGATCCAAATGCAGATAATTTTTGCCATTTCATAAATTGTCAGAGGAACAACGAAAACTGCTATAACATTTAAGAACAGAGTGGATTCAATCTGTATGTGCTGATAAGCAGTAGTTACCCAGGGTTTGACCCATAGATTGTTTCAATGAAACTAAATGAAATTTTATGGAAAGGTGCCAAAGAGAAAACATGGAATCTTCAACATGCAAAATCTGTGTTCATTCAATGAACTACAGACCTAATTTCCTCCAGTTTTTTTCTGTATTTGGCTGTATTCTTCGAATGGGTCACTAAAAATAATGAAACTCGTTTTGAAATAATTGGAAAGAACTGCAAACGGAAATATAGTGCACAAGTTGATTCTATGATTCTAAATTCAAAACCTTTTTCTTTTAAAAAACTAATGTTTCCACTGGAATTTGTTGTTAAAGTCTATTATGTATAGGTGTCTGGATAATCCCCAACTTTTCAATTAAAAAGCGAGGTGTGTTGGAAATTCACTGAATCTTCTTTCCCCAGCCTAGCACTGATAATGAGCAGAGAGGAAGATTCACTGCTATGGTTCTTTACTTTCCTAATAGAGAGCTGCAAAGGGAAGGTTCATCAGTTTCCACTCTAGCCACCATCATGAAATTCCTGATAAAAATGATACTTAGCTACAGAATCTAATGCAGCAAAAAAACCTGGATACTTTCAAAGGTAAAAACAGTGATGTGTGTTCCAAAGCAACAGCAGAGTCAAATGAAAATGTCAAATGTTTTTATGAGGAAGAATAGAAAAGCTCAGACAGGATGCAGCCATTGCCTTCTGCCTAAATTCACTGGAAAGGGCAAAATCCCACCTCCCTCCTATCCTCCCCTCTTTATGAATTAATGGAGAGCAAACTGCTTTTGTCATTTTGAACTCAGTTTGTAGCAAATTGTGAAATCAGCCAAGGGCAAGGAGGAAAAGTAGAGGAGGAAAGAAGTAGCTGAAAAAGTAGGATTAGTTAGGCCAGTCCCTACCAAACTGGAACAATTGGACGATATGCAAACTGGAAGACTGAACACTTGTGCAAATCAGTAAATTATCATACAAACACAAAAACATCACTCAGATACTTAAAATATACATATTTTTAATACATTTGATGATATGTTATTATATACACATACACAGTTTTGAGTTTCAGTTTTGCTGTTTAATTTACTGTCAAGACCCAGGCGGACCAACGAGGCAAAACAGCAGCTTAAGGGTTAACAGAAGGTGTTTAATGGCAAATTAACAAGTCAAAAGGCTCTTATCAGCAGAGCTTGTAAACAAAAGAGTCTGCAGCTGGCAGGAATGTAAACAAGGCAGCAGCCCAGGCCTTAAGAAGCATTGCTAACAACAAGGCAGCAGGAGACGACAGGATCCCAGCTGAACTGTTTAAAATCTTAAAAGATGATGCTGTCAAGGTGATGCATGTCATATGCCAGCAAATATGGAAAACACAAGAATGGCCATCAGACTGGAAAAAATCAACTTATATCCCCATACCAAAAAAGGGAAATGCGAAAGACTGCTCAAACTTCCGTACAGTGGCTCTTATTTCTCATGCCAGTAAGGTAATGCTCAAGATCCTGCAAGGAAGACTCCAGCAATACGTGGAGTGAGAGTTGCCAGATGTTCAAGCTGGGTTTAGAAAAGGCAGAGGAACGAGAGACCAGATTGTGAATATCCACTGGATAATGGAGAAAGGCAGGGAGTTTCAGAAAAACATCTAATTCTGCTTCATTGACTATTCTAAAGCCTTTGACTGTGTGGATCATAATAAATTGTGGCAAGTTCTTGGTGGGATGGGCATCCCAAGCCACCTTGTCTCCCTCCTGAGGAATCTGTACAAGGACCAAGTAGCAACAGTCAGAACTGACCACGCAACAACAGACTGGTTCAAGATTGGGAAAGGCGTACGGCAAGGCTGCATACTCTCACCCAACCTTTTTAACTTGTACGCAGAACACATCATGCGATGTGCGGGGCTTGATGAATGCAAAGCTGGGGTAAAAATTGCTGGAAGAAACATTAACAACCTCAGATATGCAGATGACACCACTCTGATGGCCGAAAGCGAGGAGGAGCTGAGGAGCCTTCTAATCAAGGTGAAAGAAGAAAGCGCAAAAGCTGGGTTGCAGCTAAACATCAAAAAAACCAAGATTATGGCAACAAGAATGATTGACAACTGGGAAATAGAGGGAGAAAACGTGGAGGCCGTGACAGACTTTGTATTTCTAGGTGCAGATGCAGACTGTGGCCAGGAAATCAGAAGATGCTTACTTCTTGGGAGGAGAGCAATGTCCAATCTCGATAAAATAGTAAAGAGTAGAGACATCAGACTGACAACAAAGATCCGCCTAGTCAAAGCCATGGTATTCCCTGTAGTCACCTACGGATGTGAGAGCTGGACCTTAGGGAAGGCTGAGAAAAGGAAGATAGATGCTTTTGAACTGTGGTGTTGGAGGAAAGTTCTGAGAGTGCCTTGGACTGTGAGAAGATCCAACCAGTCCATCCTCCAGGAAATAAAGCCCGACTGCTCATTGGAGGGAAGGATACTAGAGACAAAGTTGAAGTACTTTGGCCACATCATGAGGAGACAGCAAAGCCTAGAGAAGACAATTATGCTGGGGAATGTGGAAGGTAAAAGGAAGAGGGGCCGACCAAGGGCAAGATGGATGGATGGCATCCTTGAAGTGACTGGACTTACCTTGAAGGAGCTGGAGGTGGTGACGGCCGACAGGGAGCTCTGGCGTGGGCTGGTCCATGAGGTCACGAAGAGTCGGAGACGACTGAACGAATGAACAACAACAAGCACCCACTAGTGGTCTCCAGCCAGATAATGGAAAAGTGCTGGAAGGAATTCTTATTATTCATTCATATACTGGCATTTGGACATAGGTTTCTGTGAATTCAACATCATTTAGGACAGTGTTTCTCAACTTTCTTAATGCAGTGACCCCTTAATACTGTTATGAATCTTAATGTAAATATCTGATATGCAGGATGAATTTTCATTCACTGGACCAAATTTGGCACAAATACCCAATATGCCCAAATTTGAATACTGGTGGGGTTGGAGGGGATTGATTTTGTCATTTGGGAGTTGTAGTTGCTGGGGTTTATAGTTAACCTACAATCAAAGAACATTCTGAACTCCACCAACAATGGAATTGAACCAAATTTGGCACACAGAACTCCCATGACCAAGAGAAAATGCTGGAACAGTTTGGTGGGCATTTACTTTGAATTTTGAAGTTGTAGTTCACCTACATCCAGAGAGCACTGTGGACTCAAACAATGATGAATCTGGACCAAACTTGGCACGAATCCTCAGTATACCTGAATGTGAACACTGGTAGAGTTTGGAGGAAATAGACCTTGACATTTGGGAGTTGTAGTTGATGGGATTTATAGTTCACCTACAATCAAAGAGCACTTTGAACCCAGCGCACAATGGATCTGCACCAAAGTTGGCACACTACCTACATGGCTGACATTAAGTACTGGTGGAGTTGGGGGGGGGGGCTGTTTTGGAATTCTGGGAGTCGTATTTCACCATCACCAAAAAGGAAGAGAAGGACAGGCTGAGATGTCTTCAGCTTTCTCTGACAAAAGGGTTTCTAAGACCATCAGAAATATGTGTTTTCTGATGGTCTTTGGTGACAATAAAAGTGACTGCCAGCAGTCATATCAAATGCCAGGCAAATGATGATATTTTGGGAATTCTTTTATCAGATAATGAAAGAGCATGGACTGCAACCCATTCACCTTCTGGCTGACAGCCAAGCTGAGACCTTGGGCCTCTATCACTGTGGTGAAGGAATGTTGATTTGGAAAAGTCTGTACATTTGTTCTTTCCCTGCCTTTGAAGTTCCAATGAGCCCTCTGCCTCCTGCTTCAGCTTGGCTAGCTACTTCTTGGGGGTGTTATAAAGAATTTTTGAATTAAAAAAGCTTCCAAATATGGGAAATCAATCAGCCTTTAATTTTAGCATTCTGTAGAACAGAAAAAGAAGCCCTTGGAAGAAAATTTCTAAGCTGCAGTTTTTTCTTCTAAAGTACAGCAATAAGAACCAAAATGTATAACCTTGTGTATTTACATGATTGGCTATGACAAAGAGCATTACTTCATTTAGGCCAACCTTATTATGCATATTCTTTTTTCTTAATAATTTTTATGCAGAAAAAACTAACACAAAATCTACAGGCATAAAAAGCAAGAATAAAAACCATAAAGCAAAATGCAAAACCAAAGAAAGCAGAAATCCATTTTCCTAATATAACAAAACACATTACCACTAAACATTGACTAGATATAAAATGCCTAAGTTGAGGTTTTTACATTCTCTGCCAAGTGGTTTATTCCTTCAATTTTCCACACCCACTGAAAGAAAAAAACCCAATATCCTTTACTCATATAATGGCACTCTTCTATTTTTTTTAAAAAAACCCAAAACAGTAGTGTAGGTTTGCTGAAGAAATATAATAGTCACAGTCTTTCTTGAAATTAATTAACAATTTCTCCTTAATCAACATTGTACTGCTAATTTCTGCTAATTTACATCTTCGTGAATAAAATCATTGTGCATCAGGATAGTTGATTCTTTCCATCTTTGAGCATATAAAAGTCTGGCTGCCGTGGTCAAACATAACCTTCGTTTTCTACATTTTCTCTCATGTTTCTCATCTAGCATCCCCAGGAAACAGAGTCCAGTTTTCTTCTCAAATTTACGTTTAACAATTTCTTTTATAACCATATGTATTTGCACCCAGTATTTTTGGCCCTTTTTACAAGATTATAAATTGTACCAATATTTTCCTCACATTTCCAGCAATCACTACAACTACTTTTACATGTCTTAGAAAGCCTTTCTGGTGTCAAAATATCATCCTATATGTCATCTTATAACTGTTTTCTTTCAAGTTTTTACTCCATAAAAATTTCATACTCTTTGCCCAGACCCTTTCTTGTTTGTTCTGACTGTATTTGTCTAATAATAATAATAGTAGTAATAATAATAATAATAATAATAATAATAATAATTTTATTTCTTACTGCTTCTCCTTGTGGCTCAAGGCTTGTTGCAACATCACTAAAAATATGCAATCATCTAAAAAACATTCTCCAAAATACACTTATTAAAACATATTTCTACAAAATACACAGAACAGAGATTAAACATAAGGTGCAGGTTTAAAATTCATAGTTAAAACTGGATGGGTTTTATCAATGTTTTGTGCCCACTTATTTATTTATTTATTTATTTATTTATTTCCGTCACTTTTACCCCGCCCTTCTCACCCCTCACCCCCGGGGGGTGGGGGGACTCAGGGCGGCTTACAGAGGAAGGCACAATTCGATGCCTTTGTCACATATACACATATATATAAACAAATTAAACAGTTACAAATTAAAAATTAAAATCATCAACACACAATAATACAATAACACAGTAGTAGACTAATCCTGAGCTCAGCGTTCGGAGTTTCGTATATCCATTCCATCTCGTCAAATTCCAGCTCGTCATCAGGTCTTTCTTTAGCTGCCAGGGTGTCTAAATGCCCAGTCCCATATCCAGGTTTTCAACTTTTTCCTAAATGAAAGAAGGGACGTTGCCGATCTAATTTCCCTGGGGAGGGAGTTCCACAGGTGGGGGGCCATCACCGAGAAGGCCCTGCTCCTCGTCCCCGCCAATCTCACTTGTGATAAAGGCGGGGTCGAGAGCAGGGCCTCCCCAGAGGATCTTAGGTTCAGAGGTGGGACGTAGAGGGAGATCCGTTCGGACAGATACACTGGGCCGGAACTTAACCATAAAACCACTTAACCATAAAAATCACTTGTTCCACCTCAATTTCATATTTTAACAATATTTAATACAGCTTGGCAATCAAATGATTGTCACAAGAACCTAGAACAGATTCAGCTTCAGTCCTATCAGTTACAAATCTGAATAGATTTTTATCCATCTTAAACTATTCTTTAATTTGTTTATAAGCAAACCAATGATGGTGGTGGTGGTGGTGGTACCCACCTCTCCCTGTGACTCAAGGCGGGTTACTACATAGCTGTATTGAGAAACCCTCTAGAAATAACTCATATTTTCTTTGTAATCTGTATAGGTCATTATTCAATAACAGCAGGTCTTTATAGGGATAACCATTTTTCTTTCAAGGCAATTTAAAGCTTCATGGAGAGAGCACCATGATGACCTCTTTGCATAAAATCTATTCTTATATTTATTCTACACTTATAAAAGTGATTATTAAAATTGGAGTCTGCCTTTATTTTGCCATACCAAAGGTAAGTGTAATGCGATCCCACCAGTATGCCACCAAAATGTAACGTGATATGGGGATTTAAGAAGGAGGGAATCTCTATCAGGCTGTGAGGATCCCCCTTTGTTTGGAGATCGCACCACTGCCTCACCAAAAATATAAAGAGAAGGGGATTTATTCTAATGACCCCAACGCTGAACCACCAAAAGTAAAATGATTATTAAATAAATTCAATTAAGTGTTTGGAGGCTGCTGAGACTTCGCCACCAACACACTGTTTTCTGAGGTAAAGTTCTGTAATCACTGGCAACCACCAGACCCTAAGGAATATTAAGCTTCTGGTTTGGCAAGAGGCTTTAAGTAAACTGTGTTGCGCTGGATTCACACTCAGGGCTCTGTACTCTGAGAGATTCCTTTAAATAAATGCTGCCACCATTCTTAAAACTCTGTTTTCCTATACTGCTATGGAACTGTGTTGCACAGAGGCACTCTTGTGACAGATGTTAAAGTTGTTTATTTGAGAGAACTTTGACAAAACAGGCACTTAATCTTAACGGTTGCAGTGGTAGTAAAGGCATGTGGTTACTTCAAAGAACAGTTCAATTCTTAGTTTCAACAATAACTCTCCACTCCCTCACAAGAATAGCAGACTTCCCTCTGACTAGACTTCCTTAAACTCCAGATAGTCCTTTCCTTTGGATCTGTCTATTCTCTAGACTAGCTATTCTCTCTAATAGCTATCTATCTATACTAACTGACCAACTCCTGGCTCCACTCTTTAAACACCAAACCTGAACTCTTCAGACACCAGTCCCCGACTGAGCTGTCAGATTTTAAAACATGCCTACTTCAAGGCTTTTTTTCTCTCCAGCTAAGCTCTGCCCACTCTCTCCCAGCCAATTACACAGCTCCCCACATTCCCTCTAGGCTGCTCCTAAGCTCTGCCCCCTCTAGGAACTGGGTGCTCAAAGATGGCTGCCTCCATGCATCATCTCTTTAAAATGGCTGCTGAACTTCCTGGGCCTACTTATTGGGCTTTCCCTGGCCTAAAAAGGTAGGGAATTCATCACAGTAAGCATGAATCCCATATTTTAGACTCTCTCCTTCTAATTGTAATATTAGTTCATTTCTCAGAAACAAGCAGGACTTCAGCCATGTCAAACAGGACAACCTTATGCATATTCATTAAGAATAATTTACAAATAACAAGAAATTAACATAAAATTAGGCATGAATATTTGTAATGAAGACCTTTCCCCTATATATTTGCCCTTTTCTAATTGGTTTTCTATTAGGCAGGGTGAAAAGAATGTCTTATCAAAATTTATTTCATTTTCCTTCTCTCATAAATATCTATACTTTCCTAATTATCTTGACACTGAGAAAACAGCTTTCTCTTTTATGCTTTTTCAAATGGGAACCCCATGGGCCATCTAGTTTCTTCCTCTTTTTATGGAACAGAAATACAAAATCACAGCACAAACATGTTGAGTGTTGTTGATTCATCAGGGAGCAGTTCTTATGGAATCCTCTGCTGAAAAAAATACTATGTCAGTGGAGGCAAAGATACTCGTGGTAGTAGTGATAGGCAGGTCATGAAAGGCAGTGTGTAGCAGTTAAAGGGAAAGACATCAGATGCATAACTATCTCACAGACATGATTGAATTGAGGCAGAAAACATTGTCCTTTTATATCCTGTTTGTAACCAGACCAGGCACCTTCATATGGAGTGATTCCTTGGAGTTTAAGGTGGGATTTTGGGGGTAGTGAGAGATTGATGAAAATGGCAATAGTGTCTATGAAACAGTTATGGATCTGTAATACTAGGTTATAAATCTGTAACTCCAAAACAACTCATTTTATTTGTTTTCCAGTGAGGACCCTGAAGGCAGAATACTACTGCCGTTTCAGGTGCTGCCCTCGCAGAAACAACTGGCCTTTTGCCATTTCTTCTGTCTATCTGCCATCCTGTGTGCCACTGTGAGCTAATACAATTGAGTTATTGTCATCCTCCCCCTTTTAGGACTTAAAAAGAAGCATGAACACCACTTTGGGCTGCATCAGCCTCATATTCCAGTCAAGACCCCTTTTGTATATTAAACTCTTCTATCATTGTGGAGCACCCTTGGATTCTTCTCTGTTTCTCACATTGCTGGGGAGTAAGGGCACCACACACAGGCTGACCTAGTTCTGCCAATTAGTGTCCTGAAGAAAAATTCTCTTCTAAACCTCTTCTGTTCTGTCCCCAGTGTTATGAATCTGCAGCAGAGAGTGCCAAATTTTAAAACAGCAAGTTAGATGTGGTTAAGGTATTAATCAGACATTCACTCTAGCGTGTTGTGATAAAAATAGTCACCACAGAAGAGAAAAGGACAAATTACCATGTCCCAAATTACTATTGTGACTCAATGCACACAGCAAGTTGAGTTAGAAAATGTATTTTTAAAAAAGTCATATGCATAAAAGTTAATGGTCAATATGCTTTAAGATCTAATTCATTTACATTTATGCTGGGGGATTCTATTAAATTTATAATAAATTACCCATTCTAATTAATTCAGATGTCTCCACTTAGTAGACTTAAACTGGAAAAAGAATGTCTTTGATAATTTTACTCTCCCAATCCTGTCCATGTTTTGACCTTTGGAGAGAAGGAACTAGTGTGTGATTTTATGAACATCTCACCCCTTCCTGATAATCTTGTTTTATAACATCCCCCTTTTTGAAGTTCTCTGGATTTTATAGATATAAAAAGGTTTGATTTTAGTAATATGGATCTGTTATAATATTTTTGCAATGGAGAAGGGACAATATAAGAGTGCAGCTAGATAAGGCACAAAATAAGAACATTTCCCCTTAAATTAGAATGTTAGTTTCCCCCATGAAATTTTATTTCACTTCTCAAATTTCTAGCATTGTAAAGAGAGAGGCACTGAAAACTATTCACACTGGAATACTTATATTTACTGTGTTTAGAATCCTGGTAAATTTGTCTGCCACTTTTATTTGGATGCCTAAACTATATCTCTAAATGATCAAGTAAGTACTGTATATACTCAAGTATAAGCCGACCCGAATATAAGCTGAGGCACCTAATTTTACCACAAAAAACTGGGAAAATGGATTGACTCGAGTATAAGCCGAGGGTGGGAAATGCAGCAGCTACTGGTAACTTTCAAAATAAAAATAGATACCAATAAAATTATATTAATTTAGGCATCAGTAAGTTAAATGTTTTTGAATATTTACATAAAACTGTAATTCAAGATAAGACTGTCCAACTCTGATTAAACCATTATTCTAACCTTCTTCAATGTATATATGCTTACTAGGGCTGGTCAATTCGTTTCGTTAATTCGTAATTCGTTAAAAAATTCGTTAATTTTTGAATTACGAAACGATTACAAAACTTTTTTTTTAACCTGGAAGTGTTTTTAAATATCGAAACGGCAGGCACCAAAAAATTTTGTATTTCCGTCCATTTTGGAAATACGTAAGATGGCCGCCTGCCGATGCTTGCTGGGAGCTCTCCTCTCTCGGCGCCGGCTGAGCAAGCGAGCGAGAGGGCGAGCGAGAGGGGCGAGCGAGTGGCGAGCGAGAGGGGCGAGACAGGCCTGGATTAGATCACAGTCTCTCGGCCTCAGAGGGGTCGCACGGCAGCCTTTCGAGCGAGACCAGTTTGGGACAGAGGAGGACCTCTGCATCATGCATTGCGCTTTTCATCCATTCTGCCTGTTAGAGGGGCGAGCGAGCGGCGAGCGAGAGGGGCGAGCGAGCGGCGAGCGGCGAGCGGCAAGCGAGAGGGGCGAGCGAGCGGCGAGCGAGCGGCGAGCGAGAGGGCCCGCCAGAGTGAGTGCCTTCCTTCCCTCCTTAATAATAATTTTAATTTCTCCTCCCTATTCTACTAAATTAATAATTAAATTTAAAAAATATTTTAAAAATATTGAAAAAAAAGGGCGCCATCTTTACAAAATGTTTTGTAAATATTTACGAAATTTCGTAAATACCGAACTTTTTTTTTGGAAAATTTTGTAATTATTTTAAATATCGAAACAAAAAAACCCCCCAATTACAAATCGATTTTAGAAACAAATTTTTGCGATGTTACCCAGGCCTAATGCTTACACTTCCTCCAATAATAATAAATAGAGTAAAATAATAATAATAGAGTAAAATAATAAACGTAATAATAACAATAACAATACAGTAAAATAATAAATGTAACAATAACAATAATAGAGTAAAATAATAAATGTAATAACAACAACAACAATAAAATAATGTAATAATAATAATAACAACAAAGTAAAATAATAAATAATATTGACTCGAGTATAAATCAATATGATTTATTATTTATTCAATATTATTTATTATTTAGTATAAGCTGGGGGAGACTTTTTCAGCCTAAAAAAAGGACTGAAAAACTAGGCTTATACTCGAGTATATACAGTAATTACAGTTATAGGCATTTGGGTCTGAATGAAAAATTCATTTGGGAAGCAGAATTCTTGCTTAAGGGGAAATGCCCTCATTTCCTAATCCATCGATACCCATATCTGCACCTCTGGAATACAGAACAATAAGTTACAAACCTGAAAAGGCCTAACATAGTTCATTCACCTCCTGACAAACTATTCCGAATGTTGTAACCTAAATATTTCATAACGGTTCCATATGGAACTGAGAAAAACAAGCAATTTTTGGGTGGGGGTGCTAGACTTAGTTGATGAGTAGAGAACAAATGGAGAAACGTAAAATTTGTTTGCACTTTAGCATTACATGTTTAATTAATCTATAACTTATATAATTACTTCTGAAATTAACCTAAAACTCAACCTCAATATACATGCAATCCCCAACTTACAAACAATTCATAGTTAAGAATGGGGGTGAGGCAATAGGAAGTGAAAGAAACCTACACCTTGGAAGAGAAATTCACTTCTGAAAGAGTTACCATGGGGAAAAGGGGAAGCTTTCTCACCAAGGCTTACTTCCACAACAAGCCATTTATTTTTCAAAATCCAATTATCACATGGACAGAAAGTGAGATGAAATATTTTGAATAGAGGCACGGGCAGCAAAACAAACACCACAGGAGTGTTAACCCTTCCCTATGCTATCCAAAGATGTGTGTGTGTGTGTGGAGTTACTCTAAAAAAGTACCTCTTCTGACTTACATACGAATTCAACTTAAGATCAAACATACATAACCTATCTTGTTTATAATTTGGAGACTGCCTGTAGTTAAATAACTATTTGAATTAACTCTTTGAATTATCCAGGGACGACCTAGCTATGGTGATCCAGGCTACGGTCATCTCAAGACTGGACTACTGTAACTCCCTCTACATTGGCCTTCCTCTGTCGGTGATCCGGAAGCTCAAGCTGGTACAAAACGCAGCTGCTCGGCTTCTTGCGGGAACTCCGATGAGATGCCACATAACACCAATCTTACTGCAGCTGCATTGGTTACCAATTGAGCACCAGATCACTTTCAAAGTGATGGTACTCACCTTTAAGGCCTTGCATGGTCTGGGGCCGATGTACCTGAGGGACCGCCTCACCCCCTACCAACCCCAGAGATCCCTCCGTTCTGAGGACCAAGATCTATTGGAAATTCCCAGGGTCAAGACCTTGCGTCTAACAGCAACCAGACGCAGAGCCTTCACAGCAGTGGCACCATCACTCTGGAATACTCTGCCACCTGAAGTCTGTGCCTTCAATTTATTCTCCTTCATATTTTTCAGGTTACTTGCATCTGATCGTAGATTTTTGATTTTCAATTCCAACCTGACCTTCCATTTTGGTTTTCCAGCCGATTTTCTTGGAGACTGCATTGGTTGTAGGAGCCCAAGCTCTTCTGTTACTATCACTGCTGTACTGTAGGCAAACTAGTTTGTTTGTTCAATTGATGTTATTTGGACAGTAGAAAGTAATGTATTCACATCCTTCATGAGAGGTGCTAGTTGTCTCTTAGGCACTGTTTTTTAAAGTTGGGAGTCGCTTTCTTATTGCATTTGATACAGCATTGGCCAGGATTTTATCCTTGAGCTCTTGTTGTCTTGCTTCAATGTTCCTGGTAATTCAACAAGTGCTTCAGATGCAGGTTCTTCAAATTCTGGCAAAAGCTCCACATTTTCTTCTGGTTCGGTCTGTTCTAGAGTTCCTAGTGTTGCTGGAGTCTCTGCTACTGTCTGTGCTGTGACCTGATGGTCATTTGCTTTGCAGATTTTCTAAATTTCTTTGAGTTCAACTTCACCGAACACTTTGTTTCTGATTATGAATCATCGTTGATCAGCCAGTCAGGCTTCAGTTATCTGTGAGTCAGGGTAATATTGTTTCCACAATTGATGCATCCTTTTTTGGTAGCCACACTTTTGAGCTTCTGATTTGTAATAGCATTTCATAACTGTGCGGTTTTCTGGTATTGTATATTTCTGCCGCTTCTGTGATGGTTCATTTGTATTTAGATTCTGTAGCCCACTTGTCGATGGATGTCCAGAATCAGCAGCATCCACTGCGGTCCTTTTTATCTTGGGTGTCGACTGAGCCAATATAGATTTTGTTTTGGTTTGCTTCTCCATAGTGCTAATGGGTTAGGTGTTCTTGGTTCCACTCCTCAGCTGAGACCTCTCTGGTTTGGTTGGACCTGCTGGTAGTTACACTACCACCAGCACAGCTCTCAGCATCCTTGGAGCAGTTAAGCCCCCCACCATGACAAGATGGCACCCATTGGGGGGTTGTTGTTGTTGTTATTATTATTATTATTTGAAACACAACAAGATGAGTCCACAGCAGACACTCTGCTGGCTGTTGAATTGGATCACCCGTTGGACACTTCCTAAGTGTCTAGGACTGTGTGATGTATCGGCGAATAATGTGTGCAGATCCCAGTAAGGTGGCCTTCTGCAGCTGGCAGATAGTAATTTTGTCAGTGCCGATTGTGTTTAAGTTCAGGCCAAGGTCTTTAGGCACTGCACCCAATGTGCCAATCACCACTGGGACCACCTTTACTGGCTTGTACCAGAGTCTTTGCAGTTCAATCTTTAAATCCTCATATCGTGTCAGCTCTTCCAGTTGTTTCTCTGCAATCCTGCTGTCACCTGGGATTGCAACATCGATGATCCATACTTTGTTTTTTAACACGATTGTGAGGTCAGGAGTGTTGTGCTCCAGAACTCTGTCTGTCTGAATCTGGAAGTCCCAGAGGAGTTTGGCGTCTTCATTCTCTGTAACTTTTTCCGGCTTGTGATCCCACCAGTTCTTTGTTGCAAGCAGATGGTATTTGTGGCACAAGTTCCAATGATTATTTCCATGGAGTTTCATATGCTACAGAAGCAAAGATAATTCATGGGCTTGCAGAAGTGCTCAGTATTATCACCTTTGTGTTTTTAAACAAGTTTGCACTTGTGTACTAATGACTTGAAATGCAACAAAACCTATGATTTTGGATTGGTATGGTTTAAATGAAAGGTGTCAGATACTTTCAAAATGTGTACAGTTTTGGTGTAATTCCAAAGAAGTAACTTGTGTGTTTCATTACCAGGGGCTTTCATTTGTTGCACTTTGGCATAAAGTCCAAATGAACTCAGGCATTGAAATCCTAGCTCAAATATGTGCTAGCTATAGGAAATTAGGTGCAAACCTCCTTTGCTGGCAGACACATTTTTCTGACAGCAGATCTGCTGGCAGAGCAATTTAACATCAGAAGAGCCTTTTTGGTTGCATTCTGCCAGGATGAAAGCTCCCAAAAGTATGAAAAAGGGATGGAGGAGGGATGAACTAAGTTATGTTAAATCCGAACTTCCTTCAATCCAGCAGCAGATCACCCAAACACAAAGGTGGGCTTTGGGATGCAAATATTCATAAATGCCAGCTTTAGAAGTCATCAAATACTGTACAATTTTCGATAGGTACATATGTGAGTGGGCAAGCCCTTCTTTAGATAATATGGTCCTCACCCAGCACCGCAAGCTTTTCAAAACAGCAAAAAGCTACAATCAAAATTCATGGCATGCAGACTTGATAATCAAGAAAAAGCTATTAGCTAGCTTGTTCTACTTAAATCCCAAATAAAAGCATTGGATTTAGTTAACATAGCCTTGCATTTCTCTGCAAATTAATATATTGTCCACATTCATAAGTTACATGAGGCACATTTTAAATGAAGGCCCACATTCCAAAGTACAAGATGCAGTGGGTGGGGGGATTTTGTTAAGTCTATATAAAAGCAAAAACTTTCCAGCCTTCAAATAGGGGGCATCCTTTATAATTTGGCACATCTCCCAATTCCAAAATGACAAATTTCCTTGCCCCCAAATAAGGGAAATTTCTTATAGCAAGGGATACCTGGCACCCCTATCACCACCTGTTTAGGCCCTTTGGATTGGGTAATAATAATTCATGAACTGCAACTAGTATATGTTAAGCATCCTTTATCCAGAATGCCAAAATCCAAAATACTCTCACGATCCAAAATGGTCCACAGGAGTGGCTGAATTAGTGACACCTTTGCTTTTTGATGGTACAATGTATACAAGCTTTGTTTCTTGCATAAAACTTACTGTATCAAATTATCTTTAGGATATGTGTATAAAGTGCCTATGGAAATAATTGCATACATATATACAAGTACAGATATACCAAACTCTGAAATAATCTAATAATCTAATATGCAGAACATTTCTGATCCCAAGCATTTTACATAAGGGGTAGTCAACCTTTATTTTAATCAATTGATTATTATTATTATTATTATTATTATTATTATTAACCCTATTTTTGTACTATAGATTAGTTTTTAGTTTATTTATTGCAACTAGAGGCAAATTCAGCTCACCAAACATAAGTGTAATATGGTAAAACCATCCAGTTGTTTATTGTTTGCAGAACTATCCTGAAACAACTGTAGTTTCTAAAGTGCTTGAAAGGGAACTCCACATTTCCATTTAAACCAAAATAGTTTAAATAAAAATAGATGTGGTGCCAGTTGATTACTTGTATTCTCCACAAATATTGTCTTATATAAACTGACCTGAATTCCTCTGAAGTCATTTTGCTTGGTCTGTTGAACTAATTCCATTCTTTTCCTTTGCCAAAGTACATGCAGAAATGGGATGGTTCCTTGTATAACATGTATGGCAATATTATTTGTGCATGTAGTTTCAAGAAACTACATAAGGCATAATGAAATCTGGCATGGACTTTTCCTGCTCACTGAATTCCTGCTCAATTCATTTAATTGTGCTTACTAATGATACTTAAAGAACAGGTCATTAAAGATAATTTTACATCCTTGACAATGTGACCCATGGGTATCAATTTTATCCCTCTAAAACAACTGACAAATGTGGAATGTATTCCTAAAATGACATGTGGCAGTAATTAGAATTAACTATTTTGATAACCAGGATTGGGCTAACAGCATGATACATGCTCAGCTGAAGCTTTGCACACTTTTTGCCATGTGCCTAAGAAAACCGAAGTCAATTGTTTCATATGATCTTTAGCCGTGAAATAAAAATAGAAATCCCAAATGGCAACCAGGCATATTGAAAGGTAGGTTTGCTGAAATATTCAAGACAAATGTAAAAGAAGCATTTAAAAGAAAGATGTGAGATATGAGAACAGGGTTTTTTCCACAATTAATAGTGATAACAATGGGCAACTTTTATTAAATTGTTACCCATTTAAACTTTCTTCATGAACTGCAACCAGCTAAAAGTGGGGGTTTGAAATTGATGTTGTGTAAGCCGAGGCAGTGGCTATCGCAGACCCATGCCTCAGCTGACTTGGGTGAGACACCTGAGTTCCCTGCATAACTTATCTAGTCATAACTAGGGCAACTCTTGGGAAACTGTATAGAGAATTCAACCCCCCAGTTATATAACTTCCGGGATTCGAACTCCCAACACAGTTCCAAGGCCATTTCTGTTTGCCTCACCTCAGTTGATCAAGCTTTCCTTCTCATTCTCGTTCCTGTCCTTCACCAAATGGGTGCCATAGGTGCATACTTAAAGGTTAACTTGCATCCCTGTTCCCCACATGAAAACCTATTTAAGGCACCCAATATCAATTTCCCCCAAAACCTCAACAGTGTAGGGTAGGCAAAAGAAAAAAGCATTAAAAAAGGTGGAGGGAATTCCTGCCCGACTCTGAAGCAACCCCTTACTATCATGGTACAATGTAAAAGGGTGGTATGAGTGAGCCAATGCCCACGCTGGAATGAAGAGGTAGAATGGGGGTGCCAATCTGCCTGACCAAGCTCTCCCCCCAACTTCTTTTATGTTGCTTGTCTCAATTTATTGAGGCAAATAGCCCTGCCCTCCCAGCCTTACTGGAAGGGGAGAGAAAATTTTCAGCTTAAGGAAAGGAAGACAGTGTCCCTGGTCACCCTTCCAATATTGTTGCTCAAAAACACCCTATGAGATAGTGACTGGCCCAAGGCAATACACCAAACCGATGACTGAGTGAGAATTTGAAACTGAGTGGGAATTTCATGCTATGCATTTATGGTACCATTGTTCCACTTGAACTGCCATGGCTCTGTCCTGTGATATCCTGGGATTGGCAGTTCTCAGCCATAATACTCCAATGTCTAGCTAAATTACAAACCACAAGACTCCAGACAATGGGACCATAGCAGTTAAAATGAAACATCAGTACTAGTATCACGCCTGTATGAGGCCCCATTTACATTGCCACATGAAGTTTAACTGCATTGAACTGCATTATATGAGTTTACACTGCCATATAGCACAGTTTAGTGTGGTTAAACTGCATTATATTGCAATGTATATGGGGACCATGACAATGTGGGTTTTTTCAGCTCAAGAAGCGTGGATTGCAGAGTAATAGTGAGATGTGCAACAGAAATTATTAAACAGATAGCACCCAATGGTAAACATGACAAAAGGCAATATCACATTCAAAGAAATTCTAAGGCACGCTGCCAATGAAGCATGTTTCTAAAAGATTCTTTTGTAAAGAAAGAAAATGTCCACCAGGAAATTGGAGGAAATATGTCAGTACAGCACTATGAGCAGGCACAAAGGAAAAATACTTGCCGAGTAGCTGTTTAAATAGCACAAGGACATGGTAGCTCAGTGTGTGTCAGATTAAAAAACCTTCTTGAACTAATAAATTGTGTTTATTCATGCACCTCTCACAAAAATGTCCTCATACAGGCAGTCCCCAAGTTACGAACAAGATAGGTTCTGTAGGTTTGTTCTTAAGTTGAATTTTTTTTGTAAATCAGAGCAGGTACATTTTGTAAGTGTAATTGCATCTCTTTGGATAGCATAGGGAATTGTTATTACCCCTGTAGTGTTTGTTTGACTGTCTGAAATCCCCTCTTTTAATAACTTTCTAATCCTCAAATACAAAAGTTTCCTTTTTCAAACTACCAAATTTGCCCATTTCTGCTAAATCAATCAATTGCATCAGCCATGGCTTATAGTATTGAGTTTTTTTCTTTGTGCAAAGAATAGTCTTGCTGCTGAAGTCATATATTGATATAGACCAGATGTATAAAATCCCACATTATCTGCTTTGAACTGGGTTATATAGCAGTGTGGACTCAAATAACCCAGTTCAAAGCAGATATTGTGGATTATCTGCCTTGGTATTCTGTGCTATATGGTTGGATGGAAGGTCCAATAATCTCTTGTGACCCTTTTCCATCAATCCCAACAGAAAAAGTTCCAGTTTTAATTGACTATTAATCTTTAAAATTATCTGCATTAGTGGGTATATTTGAAACCATTGTCTTTACGTGCCAACGCGTGAAAATGTCCTTTCATAGCTGTGTTTGAAGATATTTCTCCTATTATTCGATGCTCACATACTTACAATGATATTTGACCAAGCAAAAGGAGAGCATTATAAGCTTTAAGAGAAAAATTATAGCTGTAATGGTATATTTGAACTCAACAAAACCTCTCAAGTAATTTAAGGTGCAAACTCAGTTAGGCATCTTGATGCAATAATGTCATATTATCATATCATAAATACAGCATTTTCAGCCAAAGGAAAGAACATACATAGAGCAAAAGTGAAACTGCAATTTTCTGAGATGTGAATGTTTCATAGTTATCCTTTAAGTTCTCAGTTAATTATTGACCTCTTGAAATCATCTTCCACCAACCTAATTTTAAAAATAAAGGCTTTAGAGATGGAGAATAAGTTCAAAATTTCACCTTCATTGTGACATACAAATTAAGCAAAAATCAGCCACTTAATTTCTACTATTATCAGTCAATAAGGTGCAGGACAACAACGCCAGCAGAACTACATTCAATATGCCACATCCAAAGTGGTGTCAGCTGTTGATCTTAAATGAACAATTTCAAAAGTTTTTTTAAAAAAAGTAATTGTTCTTGGATGCACGCATACTAATGGGCCATGACAATTCCCTGAAGCAGGGATCAATTGCCTAGAATTATACTAACCTTTACCCTAGCAAGAAGAAAAAGAAAGATGAGAACACCCAATTGTTCGAGATTATATCAAATCTGTACAAGGTAGTTGGACTTAAACCCTATTGAACTCTGTATGTTCAAATACAGAGTTATACAAGAAATGTATAACACAGAGAAATGCTAACATCACCATCTGTGTTATGTCTTTAGCCCATGCAGAAAAATCTATAGCCCATGGAAACAAAATGTGGGCTTGCTAGTGGAAATTGCATGGAGAAGACGCCTCCCCCAGAGATACCTTCTGAAGTCAAATTGATAACCCAATTGAATTTGTTTATTTTTTTAAAAAAAAATCAGGTGATCCGATCTTGTGTGGGCTGGCCCTCAGAGAATGATAACAGAATTTAGAATTTGCGTAATATATTCAAGCTTTTGGAAATGTCACAAAGATCCACTAAAGAGCTTTATATGTGCCATCAAATTACATCAATGTATTTAGGGAATAGATGCAGTCTGTTGGGTTACTATAGCAGCAGAAATAGAAAATTGGAATATACATAGTACAAGCTTGAAAAATAAAAAAGAGCAAGTTTCCTAGCCTTCAGTAAGCTGTGACTGCAGATGATAGAAGGTATATGAAGAAGGTTAATCACAAGGTGAGCTTTGGTCTAGTTAATGTTGAAGGTTCTGTCAACACAAAGGTTATTTATAAATAGAAAGGATGCCAGGTCACCAAGAATTGTTGTAAGCATAATTGTAGCATAATCATAACTTTAAATAATGGGAGATTCAATTGCTGCAAAGTGTATTGTCATATTAGATTATACAGGATGAGCATCATTTATTCAGAATACTGAAAACAAAAATACTCCAAAATCCAAAATTATCTACATGGGTGATTGAGATAGTGACATGTTTGCTTTTTGATTTTTCAAGATGCACAATTATTAAAAATATTGCCTGAACAATTACCTTCAGACTACGTATATAAATATTTGAATATCATGTTTAGACTTTGGTGCCATCTCCTTACGTATATGCAAGTATTCAAAAATCTGGGGGGAAACCCCCTAAAATATGGAACGCCACTGACTCCAAACACTTTGGATAAGGGATACTCAATCTATAAAAAGCAGTTTTAAGAAATGATTTCCTAAATGACCATAGCACTGCTTTGCCTACATTGGATACCTCCAGAGGGATATCATCAGGTGCCTAGTGGATGGCAAACTTTAGAGCATATTTGAAGAAAAAAAATCATTTGTTCCAAAAAGTCTGAATGTGGAAAATGTATGGGGAAGCTTTTTAGATATAGCCTCTGTATCCTAGACACCTATCTCTAAAAGCAATTACGAATTTGGAAGAAACTAAAAGGAAACTGATCCAATTTGGAGACTGAATTCCCTTTTTCTTCAGCAAAGTAAAATATCATGTCTCAGTCCCCAAGGGAGGGATTTGACTGAAACTCTTCCTGCTTTCCTCCATCTGCTTATCACCCCAAGTTAATTATCTCTGACTCTCCTGCTCCTCTCAGTTTTTCAGTGGTAAAATAGTAGAATACTTAAAACTATGTGAAGTGAAAGATGGCTGACTGATTTAAGACACAACACACGGTGTGCCTGGATGGCAGCTTTCCACACTTCTGTTCTAGCTGCTGTGCACACACTGAAATCAGAGAACTGCCCTGGGGGAAAACAAGCGGTCAGATAGAAGCAATAAGAAACCAAATGACAACAATGATTTGAAAATAGTGAAATCTCAAGCAGACTTCGTAAAGTTCCCAAAAGAAGTCTCAGAAGTTGGTAACCAGAAAAAAAAGAATAGAAAATAAAGTTGAACATAAGTGCAATGTGATACATTTGGTGGTTGTGGGATATTTCACATGTATGAAGTTGCAGTAGATTGTACAATATTCAGTTTCACATTTCCACACTTCAAAAAAATTCCCCTCTGGAAGTGTTTATGGGCCTCTCTAGTCCTCAAATGTGATTCTGTGGTATGCTTCCAGCCAAAGTATAGATAAAATATAGAAATTGCTATTATCCAATTTCATACATCACTGGAGTTGTTGTAATATAGAAAGCCATACCATACTATTGAAAAAAATTGGGAGTTATGTGGATATCATAGAAAACACGATGAAAATTCACATGTACCTTGCACATTAAACAGACATGGATCTGGTAATGAGTCAGGAAAAATGCTGGTCTATGTTAGGAATGTCTATTAAAATTCAATTTTTAAAAGGAAGCATCATAACCTCCTTGAACAAATTATTAAGGCTGAAACTGCATCAAAATATTACCTCTGAAGCTTGCTTACATAAAACATTAGCCTATTACAAGAGCACTTGAAATTTAAAAATAGTTCCACTCACATTAACAATTGTTCTGACATCACATCTCTGGAAAGAGTCCAACCTGAAGAAGGAGCAAAGCAGATTGTGTCATGGCTTTTTATATCTACATATGGCATTGGAGCCAATTTTATCATGAAGGCTATTTCTTGTGACATGCATTCTTAAAATAGATTTTTTTTGCCATTCTTTTAAAGGTTTTAGGAGTTTAAAAATGGGCAGGTGATTTTTTTTTTACAATGCAAAGTTTTTGTCATAGAAAGGAAGATGTTTCAATTGATAGATGAATAATTTGGAATGTAACTGAATTTTAATATATTAGCTCAGAATACTAGCACCCAAAATGATATATAAATAACAATGCATATTCCTAGAGTTTACCACCCAGAGTCAACATAGACCATCAGTATTTATAGGATTAATAACAAAGCTCTTATGTTTCTCTAGCATTGTACTCAATATGCCTCATAAATTTTATTCCATTTTAAATGCACAAGGCTGCATTTCATTTGTTCTTGCCTTGGCCTGCACTTCCTAGTTCTGGGTGATTATTTTTTAATTCATAACAGGCATCCCAGAATTTGTTTAATTACATAAGAAATAGTTATGAATTAAAAGTTTAATAATCCCATTTCAGTGAAATCAGTAACGATGAAAAGAGCAGCTGCTTTACATTTCAAAACAGATGGTCTCTTTCTTGTTCCATGCTAAATTCTCCCATAGAGGCTTGTTGAAAAGCAGAGGCATGACGTGTTGTGACATTTTCACAGAATATGAAATGTTTGTCATATAGATGTTTCCTGACATCTTCATAGAACCTTGTTCTGAAATATATGTTTGGGTAACCTTGTAATGAGACACGTTTCTCAGTTTTTAGAAGTTGACAAAATATTTTAAAGACTTTCACAGATTAAAGATTTCATTTTGAAAGATTATTTTCCATATTATCACCATGAGATATTATTTTACAGCTGTGGCACATTCTAGACTTATCTTGTAGGTCATGTTCCATGCATCATGACACCACATTTTACTTACATGTTTACTGACCAACCAATGGAATAACAAGACTACATATAGGAGATGGGTTGAAATGGGTGGTTTTCTTATGTGGCAGGGAGTTGGATTTGAAGGCCCAAGTAGTCTCTTCCAACTCTATTATTCTATGATTATATAACTCTCCCCTATTGTGTGTATGGAGGGGATGTGCAATGGGAGGGCAGCAACCTAGTTTAGGAGCAGTTAGTCCATAGGTCCCTCCCAGATCTCTTTCCCAAAAAGACCTGAGCCCCTGAGGGAAACTCCTTTTCAAATCTCCCCCCAAATTGGCCATTTTCTGGAAAGGCTGAGCATTTACTTTTGGTAAGCCAACACAGAGGATTCATGTTGCATGGGCTCTGGTGAGCATGAATCCTGTGGTCAGTCCCAAGGATAGTCTCACCCCACCCCAGCCAATTAATCTGGCTGTATGACCCCAGTGGAGAAGTTCCAGAGTCCTATTACTTACCAAATGTATGTCAAAAGTGCTCACTGGATGTTTCATTTCTCTCTCCCCACCCTCCAGTACTTAACAAATTGTAATCTTTTGAAGAATCCACTCTGACAAACCCTTAAGTGTCCTATAAAAAGTGTAGTTAGGCAAGAAAAACAGAAATCTGAGAAAGGAAGTAAAAAATTTCTACTAAGCCATGAAACGACCAGTCAGGAGAGTGGGCCAAATCTTCCATCAAGACTGCTTTCCTTAGCTTGATTCACCAGTCATTAGATGACACTGGGCAAGGAAGTCAGAACTTTTAAAAGGTACTTTCTTGAACTACCAACCATGCTGGCTGCAAGAATTTTGGGAACTGAAGTCCCTTCAAATATCTTTTGAATCCCCACCGTGAAATAAGAGACCAGACACAAGATGTGGAGAAATAAACGGGCCATTTATTGACCTAATTATAAACTGATAAATGAACTAATTGACTAGTTGTGGGGGGAGCACTGCGACATGGGTAATGGTTAGGCCTGGGTAACAACGGAAAAATTTGTTTCTAAAATCGATTTGTATTTGGGGTTTTTTTTTGTTTCGATATTTAAAATAATTACAAAATTTTCCTTTTAAAAAGTTCGATATTTACGAAATTTCGTAAACGGTAAAAAATTAGCAAATCGATTTCCGAAACAATAATGAATCGATTCGTTAATGGCGGACGCAACCGCGAAATACGCTAAAAAACCTCCAAAACCTTCTGAAGCTTCCCTCTCCCTCTGTTGTTGACTGTTGGTGTGATATTATAATTTTTTTTCACTAATTAAACCATAAAACTGGCCCAGACATGCGGAAATAATAACGAAACGACCTCAAAACAATAACGAAACGAATACAATATCGAAATACGAAGCATTTACAAAACGTTTTTGAAAATTCGTTTTTTTAATAATTGCTCCAGAATGGTTCGTTATCATTTTGTAATTGAAAAAATTAACGAATTATTAACGAATTACGAATTAACGAAACGAAACCGCCCAGCCCTAGTAATGGTGTGAGGCCACGTGCTCTCCCCTCTGCAGCAGGGGAAAGCAACTGCAAGTTCCCAAAGAGGCGATGGAAGGCCCAAAGAGACCGAGGAGGAAGAGGTGAGGGGGAGGGGGTGTAAGATGGAGGCTTCCCCTTCCAAAAGTCCCCAAGAGGAATGTTTTGTTTTGTTTTAAATCCCTTCCTTTTCCCTTTAATATTATTGTTTAATATAATTTAGTTTAGCCCTTAAACTGAGGCTGGGATCCTCAGGGATACCTAAAAGTTCTAAAAGGCAGCAGAAGCCAAAGTAAAAGAGATTTGTAGCAATAGAGATAGAAAGGAGGCTTCCCAGAGCAAGGCAGGGAGCCTTAAGGCAAAACTTTCTTTTACAAGTCCCCCTCCCCTTTGTCTCCAAACCCTTGCTCCACGTGGCTCCTGGAGAGTTGTAGCACACACAGGTCTTTTTCCTTGTGCTGCTGGAAGGCCGAATGCAGGGGGGGAGGAGGCTACCTGCAAGGGAGGTTTGTAAGGCTCCTCCCCTCTTCTGCCTGGCAACAATCCCAGGCAGAACCAACTGGTCCTTAACAGGGGGATTCGAGTGCTCCCCTCCAGCCATCCGTTGGTTCCTTCTGTCTGGAGGTGCGTGTTCTAATATCTACATGTAACCCATGCCCAATCTTCAGCTGTTTTTAATTAGAATACAAATATCTGGATCTGACTTAGTTTTCCTTACTGTACAGTAACTGGAGCCTTTGCAAACATGATTATGGGAGTTTTTGTGTGTTTTAAAACCTGGTTTGTGCTTACACAAATATATACAATGTTTTGCATATCCAAATTTATTTGAGATGTAGAATTCGATCAGGACCAATTAATTAATAATTAATTAATTTTCATATAATCACCACAGACAGGGCAAGTTAATTTTCTGAATTTCATTTTCTCTGAATTGTCCTTTGCCTCTCAGACTGTTTTTTAAATCCTTAAAAGAATTCCTTCATTTTCAGGAACTCTTTACGATATCTGGACTACAGCTCGCCATACGTTGTTGCACTGTGTATTTTTTCTTCCTTTACCGTTGATTGTGCTGGATGAAACTGAAGAGAAATATATTCTAACAATATATGGAGGGCAGTGGATTCTCTGTCTTGACCATACACCATTAGCAGAGAGCCATAGTTGTGGTACAGGGTAGAGCTGTTGTTCATATTTACAGAAAGAAAAGTATATATTTATGAGAAAATTGAAACAAAAAACATTAATAGTGTATATATTTTGTTCACATTCTCATGAGATTTCAATATATTCCATAAGGTAAGTGGTTAAAAAGTGGTACACCAAAACAAAAAAAGAAAATCTTTTATGACAATTTTCAAAAGCAAGACATAATTTCAAAGTGATGATGCTTGGATGCAGAGCAATTCACGATTTCATTGTAAATGAGTGCAGCATATAATAGCAACCTGTGAAAAGTGCTTCAGGGCAGCTTTATTCATTATGTAAGTGAAATATTAAAATATAATGGTGTTTATGAGGCGTGTGGAAAGGTGTGTGTTGAGTAGATTCAAATATTCATCATGTCTCGTTACTAGCTAATGTGCTGATATTTTCTAAATTGGATTTCGCAAATTTGACAAAACTGTCTTCTCATTTTCATTTTATAAGCATTGCAGTGAAACATATTTATCTTATTATCCCAGAAACTAGAGGTTTCCAGGGCAATAAATGAGTTGAGTTATTAGGTCCCTTTGTGTCTCATCTTTTCCTAGTAAAATATTAAGATTGCTTGAAACATTCATACTTTGTATCCCATTACTATGCTATGTATTTCTAGAAAGTTTGACCTATTGCGGATTACTGTAAATTGTCTCACTCTTTCTTTGAAGTTATTTTTACTCATCTTATATCTAATGTGATTTATCTATTATGGCCTTTTTACGAAGAAGGATTGGGACAACATTAGTAATATTTCACTCAAAGCATGAAAACTGCTGTTTACAATAGTTTTTCAAATTGTTTGTGGAAGCTGCTACCTTCTCAAAGCATTGGTCTTACAAATTCTCCTGACCTTGCCCACCAGCTCTTCTACTGGGTTTTTAAATATCACTTTGATGACAAGCCGTGGAATAATGAAGCCAGACACAAAGACTGAGTTGATATAAAAGTCAATTTATTTAGCCCATGTCCTGTTTATTTGTTTGGAAAGAGCAATGTGGAGAGAACAACCTGTTGCATTTCCAGCTCAAGACCATTCCTGCATCTTTCTCTTGGGCAAATCGTCTGAGCACCGAGGATGGTCCAAACAATTGGGTTGCTTCCTTGAAAGGCCATTTACTGGAAAGAGAAGAAAATTCCTACCTGGCCCAAAGCAACCAGACTGAGGGTGGGAGAATGGATCACATTTAGAAATTGAAGATGCACAAAAGGAGGTGGTCATATTTATTTTTATTGCATGGGGCCTAGAGAATATGTTTTATTGTTATCTTATGCATAGCATTAATAAACAAAGAAACAGTACACTGTGCCAAGGATGTGCGCTAAATAGCCTGAATATTACCCCCTCTGTTTCAACTTACTTGGAATAGTTTCTATTTTTCTGAACATACCCCTGAAAATTCACCTTCTTCTCTTTGATAGATGTCATTTTGCATTGCTAAACTTTATTATAATTCCTGCATGCCTGTTGAACCACTTAGCTGTCAATATATAGTGAGATTCCTCCAGCCCTGTCAGGCTTCCAAATGGCAAATGAGTAGTAGAAGTACTAGTTTCTGGAATAGAAGTTTATCAGCATCTAGTGGAACACATATTCCCTGATTCTAATATTGTGCTAATGCCCAGCCACAAAGGCAACAAATCTCTCCTCTATGGGACTTATTTCAAAGTAGTCCAATGTTAGATTTCACTTTAAAAATCCCATGCAGGGTTTCCCTTTTTAATTCAAATACTATTTATTCTGATTAATGTTTTGGATTGTTGATGTCATTTTACTTCTTAAATCCGTTCTCTCAGTAGCTTGTAAAACAAATTACTTATCAGTATTTAAATAGGAGGTTTCCAGAACAAAGAATATAAATAATGTTGGCAAATTTCTGTTAGTGATACAGGTCTAATGTTATATTATACTTATACATGTCTTTTTCCTCATCACTGATAGCAAAAAATGCAATCAAATTTCTGCACCTAGCAAGCATACTGTGTAATCAACAATAGATGCTTTGAGTTCAGAGAGCGTTAGGGGATGTCGTGTGAAAAAAAACTTGCAGGCTATGCAAATGTTACAAGGATTTAACCTAGAAAGATTCTAAGCACTAATGAGTATAATGTTGGTTGCTCAGATTTAGTCACCACAGGTAACTGGATGTTTCAAGCAATTTGTGCCCTGGATGTTACATCCAAGAAAAAAATTGTGGTCCCTTGCAGTCAATTCAAGATGACATAAAAAGAAAATAGATATGACAAAGTCTTGCAAAAATAGCAGGCAATGATTTTTTTTCAATTACATAAAATACAAACATATTACTGGCCTCTTACCAGAAAAAAAATCATATATACATCTCATTGAAATCGATGGGGCATCTTACTCATTAGCATAACTCATGACTCATTAATTTCAGAAATAAATTTCTGGGGGACTTAGTGGAATTAATTTTCTCTTGATGAGGGATCTGTAATATTCCATTAAATCTATGTTCTTTGCAAAAGTATATGAAGAATTCTTCACTTATATATTCAACATCTTTATCAATGACTTGGATGCTGGAATAGAGGGCATGCATATCAAATTTGTATCATCAAATTAGGAAGAATAGCTGATACCTCATAAGACATTATCAGAATCCAAAATTACCAAAATGACCTTAAGAGAGCTGGCCAATTTTTTTAAAAAAAGAACAGGAACAATATATAGTACTACATTTATCAGGAAAAAAAAATGAAATGCACAGACAATAAATGGTTGAAATGCACAGGTAATTAAATGGCTTTAAAACAGTACACATGAAAGGTGTCTTGGAAACTATGAAGAATTTGCATTGCACTTTACAAATAAAGTCATGCAGATTCACTCCAACTTGGATGATGACGTTGATACTGGACTGGATGGCCCATGAGGTCTCTTCCAACTCTTTGATTCTATGATTCTATGATACGTCAGTGGATATGACCTTGGCTCTTGTTGGTCCAGTACTGATAGATACTTTTCAATTTGTGCAGACTGAGGATGTGAACACAATCCTTGGAGAAGTGAGAGCTACCACATGTGTTTCATATCCTTGCCTTTTCTGATTGATCAAACAGGCCAAAGGGAGACTGGTGGAGCAGGTGAAAGTTAGATGATCAATTCCTCCTTGGAACAAGGCAAAATTCCAACATGCCAAAAAGATGCAGTTGTGAGGCCGATATTTTTGAAAAATCATCTCTGAACCTATTGAGCTATTGTCCAGTGTCCAACTTTCATTTTTTAGCAATGTATTAGAGAGTATGGTGGCTTCCCAGCTCCAGGATTATTTAGAGCCATTTCAATCTGCTTTCAGATCTGCTTGTAAGACAGAGACATCTTTTGTCACCTTGATAGATGACCTTTGCAGAGAATTGGATGAGGGAGTGTGCCCCTGGACCTCTTGCCACTTCCTCACATTGGGCCAAATTGCCCCTTTGCAGCACTTTGTGGATGGAGCCTGCCTAGTGCCATCACATGATGCTTGGCAGGCCCTGCCCCGTTGACCTCCAAGTGCTGAGGAAACAAAGTTTTTTTCAGGTAGCTCCAATGTGGCTACCTGCATTTTCCTCTCTTTTCCCCCATCTGATGGAGGAAGGCAATGCAGCAATGCATGTTCCTGCCCTTTCCCCCTATCGGATGGGGACAGGGCACCAACACACCTTGTCCCATTCCCCCAATGGGATGAGAAAAAGAGGCACCCTGTGTACCTACCATTTTGCTGGTGATTGCCACCGAAATGTAGCAACGAGGAGGTAAGCATGAAGAGATCCTTGGAGGCTACTTGGAAGATCATATCTCTGATATGAACTTGCCCAGTCTTTGAGATCCTCCTCTTGGTCCATCGCAAGCACTGTACGTCAGGATGTTGGAGAGGGCCTTATAGGTGGCTGCCACTCAATTCTCTGCCCAGGGAAGCCAGAATGCCCCTCTTCCTAATGTCCTTGCAATGCCAGACTAAAACCTTTTTATTCAAATAGGCCTTTAAAGGAGGTTTTAAAGACTGAATTAGGGGGTGGTGTGTGATGTTTTATGTATTTTAAACAATTTAAATTGTTTTAATTATTCATTTTTAGATAATTACAAGTTTAATTATAACTTAATGTGTATAGTCTTTAGGTTTTACATTGTACTGTATTGTTTTTATCACTATTTACCATTTTGTGTTTCTTTAAGAGGAAAAATTGTATATTACAACAAAATCAACAACAACTACAGCAATACTAGCTGAACATGATGTGGCAGCTAAAATGCTAGGTTGCATTAGGAGGAATATAGTGGCTAGATTGAAGTAAGTCGCTGTCCCACTTTATTTTTCTTGTAGTCAAAAAATAAAATCTAACTAAAATTCATCATCAAGCATATATTGCTTTTTAATTGTAAACAGATGTAGAAATGAGACAGCTGTAAAAAAGGTAAAAAAAATGGCATATTGGTCCAGTTCTACATTTTGATAAGAAATAATGTAAAAGAGAATCTAAAATCATCCATGCAGAGAGGAAAATGCAGCAAAAACTCAGTAAATAAACAGGAAAAACAGGAAAGAAGAAAAGCTTAAGAGAGGAAGCAGGAACCCATTTTGTTTCCTTCTGCTTCAGGATAAGCTTTGTTTAAATTTAACTGCTTTCAGCACTGCTTTGTTTGAGAGGAGGGGCTTCCTAAGTTTAAAAATTAACTGCTTTGTTTGAGAGGCGGGGCTTCCTGAGTTTAAAAATTAACTGCTTTGTTTGAGAGGCGGGGCTTCCTGGTTATCCTATATAAACCAGTGTCTGAACCCAAGGGGCAGCTGGGCTTTCCACAGAAGTTGAGGAAGCAGGAACCCATTTTGTTTCCTTCTGCTTCAGGATAAGCTTTGTTTAAATTTAACTGCTTTCAGCACTGCTTTGTTTGAGAGGAGGGGCTTCCTGAGTTTAAAAATTAACTGCTTTGTTTGAGAGGCGGGGCTTCCTGGTTATCCTATATAAACCAGTGTCGCGCGCGCTGTCACTCAGTAACCTATACTTTCACCCTGCATACAGACAACATCAAACACACACCAAGAGGAGATCATTAGCAACCTCCAGATGGAACAAACACAAAAACTTACCGTCTCATGCACAAGCTGTGGCATGTTCAGCTTTTTCACACTACAATTACTCAATTACATCTGCCCCAAGTGTACACAGATCACTCGCATAGAACACAGGATACGACAACTCGAGGACCGTATTAAGACCCTTAAGGACATTCAGGAACTTGAGCTGTTCTTAGACACCACACACCACACTGTCCTAGACACGCAGCCCATATCACACCAACATTACGGGGAGGCTCAACAGAACAGCACCTCAGATGCGGACAACCCTCAGGCTTGGAGAAATGTCACCCTTAGAAGGACACATAGGACCCGGAAGCCTCCTCAGAATACTTCCGCTCAGCTGCAGTTACACAATAGATTCCAAATTCTCACACAACTAGCACCTGACCAAGAAACACAACATATTGGGGAAGACCAGAATGGTTTAGATACTGATCAGTGGCTCATCCTTGATCAGTGTGCAGGGGATAGCCCTGACTGGGACAACACTTCACAACATTCACACTTGCACAATCGTGCAGGTGTACCATCCCCAACCATAGACCAGGAGCAACAGGAACACATACAGGAGAACCATAGGCTCTTGGACGAATCTCAATGGATTGTCCTGGACGAATGCACCGGGGATGTCGAGGAGGAGGACAACACTTTTCACCAACACAATTCACACCAACAGGATCACTTTTCTGGAGACCTACACACTACATTGCACAAAAGGGGCCCTGTCATTCCTGAAAGTAAACAGGTCTTGGTAGTAGGCGACTCCCTCCTTAGAGGAACGGAAGCTGTCATTTCCAGACCAGATGGGATGGCTCGAGAAATATGCTGCCTACCGGGGGCAAAAATACACCATATCACTCAGAGGCTCACCAGGCTCCTCAAGCCCTATCACCGTCCTCCCCTCATGTTGATTCATGTAGGAACCAATGATACTGCAAGGCATATGTTTCAAAAGATCACAAATGATTTTCAAGCTCTAGGAGCAAAGCTAAAAGAATGTAATGTACAGGTGGTCTTTTCATCCCTCCTCCCTGTTGTAAGACATGGACCCACAAGAGCCAGAAAAATAGTACAGGTCAATGACTGGCTTAGAAAATGGTGTCAGGAGGAACGCTTTGGCTTCCTCGACCATGGCCTGCTTTTCCAGGAGGATGGCCTACTGGCAAGGGATGGGGTGCATCTCACACAAGTAGGAAAACACCTTTTTGCTCACAGACTCGCAAACCTCATTAGACGCACTTTAAACTAGGTCCACCGGGGGAGGGGGACAACAGCCTTGCGAACACTACTTTACCCATAATGTCTGGGAATCGCCAGAAGGCTAAACGGAGGGCTGCACAAACACAACAAGGACCAAGTACCAAAAGCACAATAATCCCAATTAAACAGCTCAAGGGAAGATCCCAGGGGCTCACATGTCTTTACACTAATCCAACTTTTAGCACAACACCACAAATATGATATCACAGCCATCACTGAAACCTGGTGGGATGACTCCTATCGCTGGAATGTAGATATTGAGAGGTATAACCTCTTTCACAGAAACCGAACAAAGGGGAGAGGAGGTGGAGTAGCCTTATATGTCAAAAACTCTTATGCTGCAGAAGAGATTCAAGACAGCAATCTGGGAAACCAGCTTGAAATCATCTGGATAAGAATCAAGGGAACTGGGACTCAAAAAGATGTCGTTGTAGGTGTCTACTACAGACCCCCAAAGCCAGGAGGAAGAACTTGATGAAGTCTTCTGCCAACAGTTGACCAAACAGGCACAGAAAAGAGATGTAGTAGTCATGGGCGATTTCAACTATCCCGTTATTTGCTGGAAAACAAACTCGGCCAAGAGTACAAGGTCCAACAAATTCCTCGCTTGCCTTGCAGACAATTTCATGGTCCAGAACATGGCAACAAGGGGATTGGCTACTCTTGATCTCATCCTAACAAATGCGGAGGACCTGATTGATGCGGTCGAAGTGGTAGGATCCTTAGGGGCAAGTGACCATGTACTCCTGCAATTTGAGGTACAAAGGAAGGCCGAAACTAAGACAAGTCAAACCCGCATTTTGGACTTTAGGAGAGCTGATTTCCAAAAAATGAAGGAAACACTGAGCAGCATTCCGTGGACACAGATACTAAAAGACAAAGGAGTTACGGATGGATGGGAATTTCTCAAGAGTGAAATACTCAAGGCGCAATTGCAAACCGTGCCAACAAAGAGAAAAAATAGGACAAGTGCAAAGAAGCCAGAATGGATGTCCAAAGAACTTCTAACTGTGCTAAGACACAAAAGAGACATGCACAAGAAGTGGAAAAAGGGAGAAATCACCAAAGAAGAATTCAAACAAATAGCCAACACCTGTAGGGAAAAGGTCCCCAAGGCTAAAGCAAAAAACGAGCTCAGACTTGCCAGGGACATTAAAAACAATAAAAAGGGCTTCTATTCTTATGTCAGTAGAAAAAGGAAAAACAAGGAGGCGATAGGACCTCTTCGCGGAGAAGATGGGGCAATGCTGACAGGGGATAGGGAAAAGGCAGAACTACTTAATGCCTTCTTTGCCTCGGTCTTCTCACAAAAAGAGAGTCTTCAACCTCAGCAAGATGGAGTGGATGAGGGATTGGAGGACATCCAACCCCAAATTGGGAAAGAAGTCGTCCAGGAATACCTGGCCGCACTTAATGAGTTCAAGTCCCCAGGGCCAGATCAACTACACCCCAGAGTATTGAAGGAACTAGTGGAAGTCATTTCGGAACCATTGGCAACCATCTTTGAGAGTTCTTGGAGAACGGGAGAAGTTCCAGCAGATTGGAGGAGGGCCAATGTGGTCCCAATCTTCAAGAAGGGAAAAAAGGATGACCCAAACAACTACCGTCCGGTCAGCCTCACGTCGATACCGGGCAAGATTCTGGAAAAGATTTTTAAGGAAGCGGTCTGCAAACACTTAGAAACAAATGCAGTCATCGCTAATAGTCAACATGGATTTATCAAAAACAAGTCATGCCAGACTAATCTGATCTCTTTCTTCGATAGAGCTACAAGCTGGGTAGATGCGGGGAATGCCGTGGATGTAGCATACCTGGATTTCAGTAAGGCCTTCGACAAGGTCCCCCATGACCTTCTGGCAAGGAAACTAGTCCAATGTGGGCTAGGCAAAACTACGGTGAGGTGGATCTGTAATTGGTTAAGTGGACGAACACAGAGAGTGCTCACTAATGCTTCCTCTTCATCTTGGAAAGAAGTGACAAGTGGAGTGCCGCAGGGTTCCGTCCTGGGCCCGGTCCTGTTCAACATCTTTATTAATGACTTAGATGAAGGGCTAGAAGGCATGATCATCAAGTTTGCAGACGACACCAAATTGGGAGGGATAGCCAATAGTCCAGAGGACAGGAGCAGAATTCAAAACGATCTTGACAGATTAGAGAGATGGGCCAAAACTAACAAAATGAAGTTCAACAGTGACAAATGCAAGATACTCCACTTTGGCAGGAAAAAATGAAATGCAAAGATACAGAATGGGGGACGCCTGGCTCGAGAGCAGTACGTGTGAAAAAGATCTTGGAGTTCTCGTGGACAACAAGTTAAACATGAGCCAACAATGTGATGTGGCGGCAAAAAAAGCCAATGGGATTTTGGCCTGCATCAATAGGAGCATAGTGTCTAGATCTAAGGAAGTAATGCTACCCCTCTATTCTGCTTTGGTTAGACCACATCTGGAATATTGTGTCCAATTCTGGGCACCACAATTCAAGAGAGATATTGACAAGCTGGAATGTGTCCAGAGGAGGGCGACTAAAATGATCAAGGGTCTGGAGAACAAGCCCTATGAGGAGCGGCTTAGGGAACTGGGCATGTTTAGCCTGAAGAAGAGAAGGCTGAGAGGAGATATGATAGCCATGTATAAATATGTGCGAGGAAGCCACAGGGAGGAGGGAGCAAGCTTGTTTTCTGCTTCCTTGGAGACTAGGACGCGGAACAATGGCTTCAAACTACAAGAGAGGAGATTCCATCTGAACATTAGGAAGAACTTCCTGACTGTGAGAGCCGTTCAGCAGTGGAACTCTCTGCCCCGGAGTGTGGTGGAGGCTCCTTCTTTGGAAGCTTTTAAGCAGAGGCTGGATGGCCACCTGTCAGGGGTGATTTGAATGCAATATTCCTGCTTCTTGGCAGGGGGTTGGACTGGATGGCCCATGAGGTCTCTTCCAACTCTTTGATTCTATGATTCTATGATTCTAGAGCAACTTAAATCTCCAAGCAGTCACCAGCTAGAGATGTTCTTCGTTGACATCAATTGCATACAGAGAATGCAGATACACTGTTCTTAGATGTGGAATTTACCTACTGAGTGATCAGTCCCAGAAAATCCAGTGAGAGTTTCATCGTATGACCGGAATGCACACAATAACCGCAACAGCAACAAATGCATGTGCATTCGAGAGAGTAGTTGTTATAATGCTTAGAGGAGGGGCCCTCAAACTATTTAAACAGAGGGCCAGGTCAAAGTCCCTCAAATTATTGGAGGGCCAGATTAGAATTTTTTAAAAAAACATGAATGAATTCCTATGCAAACTGCACATATTTGTAGTGCAAAAAATAAAAAACAAAAAACAATACAATAATTAAAATGAAGAGCAATCTTAACAAATATAAACATTTTACTATTTCAATGGGAAGTGTGGGCCTGCTTTTGGCTGATGAGGTAGGATTGTTGCTGTTGTTGTGAGCTTTCAAGTCATTTCAGACTTAGGTTGACCTGAGTGAGGGCTGGGTAAATGACCTTGGAGGGCCGTTTCCGGCCCTCGGGCCTTAGTTTGAGGACCCCTGGCTTAGCGTATTAGACTGAATACTTTGAGATTTTGGCTTAAGTTCCCAATGATGCATGGATTTTCCTGTGACTTTGCACTAATAAAATTCTCTCTTCATGACTTATCTCACAAGGATGCTATATGAATAATGGCAAGATGGGAAAATCATGTACCTTGCTTTGTAAGCATTACAAGAAATGAGATATGGAAGAAATAAAAAATAAATATGATTTCAACGCTTTTACAAATAGTAATAGATTAATTGTTTTAGTTATTGGTCCATACCGGTTTTGTTATTCCCCAGAAAAAGAAAATCAAGTCAATTTATACAATTATTCTCAATATCAAACTTCTACGACCAAGAATCAGAAATGTGGGTAAATAACACAGAATTGATGAAAGTAGCATTTCTTGACATTTATTACCAAAAAAAAAGAAAAAAAAGAAACAGATCTTCTTTTAACAATTCTATATTTGCAAGTTTATCAGGGTTATGTGGGGCAAGAGTACTAACAAAGCAATGCACATAATTTAAATTGTACCACCTAAAGATGTACAGAGTTTTAAAAGTTAAACATACTTCTGTCAATAGAAAAGATGTGCATGTCAGAAATATTTAGTCACATAAAGACAAAATGAAGTAAAATGAAGTAAAATATACACAATATATATGAAAAAAGCCACAGTCTCTAGAGCCAATATGAAACTAGAATGGGAAGAGAATGCTAATAGGATTAGAAGAAAGAACAAACTGGAGAGATTGTTAGTTTCTTCTCAAGCTTCTCTACCTTGGAACAGGACTGGAAACAAGGAAAGAGCTTTCAAAAATAATGGTAAATGTGAGATTAGTCCAGAATGTCTCACATTGTCAGCAGGGAAAAGAACCCGTGTAAAGCTGTTTCCAATTATTTTTGACGGAAATATGTCTACCAGTGTTCCAAGCATATACACATTGACCATAACCATTATAGTTGTTTCAGAGTACCAAAAATATTTCATTTAGATCATGCATTGACAGCTCCAATTAGATCTTTGTATGCTCACCTTAATATCCATGGAGATGTTGAAGAAACTAACAAACTGGGGTCATTAGATTTTCTGTTTGTTTTGTGGTGCAAAATCCTACCAATTAGAGCTAAGGTAAACTTGAAAAAATTCTATACAACCTGCTAGCTAATTGCTTCTGTTGCTTCCTTAACCCTTACATGATTTTCTCTTCACAGTACCAGATAAATGTATTACAGCATTTCAAATTGGTTGCCCCTTCCCAAGCATTGCAGACTGAACTACTTCTCTCTTTTTTGATAGGAAAAAAACCCTCTGGTGCATATGTTTCCATATATTTTCTTTACTGGTATTTTTTCTTAATATAATGATGTAAAGAGATTTGGGTGTGTGCATGTTTTCCTCTTTGCTAATGAAATACAATATCCCTATGGATCATCTCTTAACAGATATGTACAGTTTTAAATTGTAAACATAGTATAAAATTGCATAAATTATATAAAATTGTAGCAGTTCTTTATTTTCAAGGACCCTCACAAGCTTCAACATGTTAAGATTTTTAAAAGTACTATATTATAACAGTGTAATAGGTAGAACTGTCCTAGGGTTCATGAATGAGAATTAGAGCAATTTTTATTTACATATGAGAAAGCTCTCCAAAAATCTGAGTATTCTACCCTGGTCCAGAATTTAGAAATAAATCTCATTAATAAGATTTATTCTTTATTAATGATAAATAATTATTAAGTGTTATATTTGCATGCTGAATTTCCACCCAAAATAAATTATCCTTCTTCCATATTCCATTGGCTCAAAAACTTTAAAAAGTATTTCAATGTTATCATCTCTGTTTGATTCACTAGCCATCTCAAATATTGGGTCCTGCTCTGAATGCCACACTTAGGAAGAATATAAACAGCTTGGAACAGGTTAAAAAAGATATGAATCAGAAGTCTGGAAACATAATGAAGAAAAGATAAAAGTACAGGATATGATCTACCTGGAGCTGAGAAGCAATATTATTTAGAGATTAAAAATATTACTATTTTTTAAAAAAAATGGTAGAAAAATGAGATTCCCATGTATAGAATCATAGAATCATAGAGTTGGAAGAGACCTCATGGCCATCCAGCCCAACCCCCTGTCTAGAAGCAGGAATATTGCATTCAAAGCACCCCTGACAAATGGCCATCCAGCCTCTGTTTAAAGTAGTGAGAAAGTCTGATTGGGAGGATTCTAGATATTTGAAAATTTAACAGTTGGGACTTAGCCTGTGAGGAAAACTTATATTTTCTGAAATAAACATAATTTCTGAAATATACATATTTGTTTTATTTTTTAAAAAAAAATTCTTGATTTTATTTTTGCTGTTGTTGTTAGGTGACTTCATGTTATTTCTGACTTATTGAGGCCCAAAATGAATCTATCACATTTTTTTTTGCAAGACTTGTTAAGAGGAGTTGGTTTTTGTCTTTCTCTGAGGCTGGGAAAGGGCATACATAGCTGGACAGGGATATGGATCATAATCTCCAGATTGCTAACCCAGTGTTCAGAACACTAGTACTATCTGTTAATTGACCAGAACATTATTTAAGTGCTGTAGAAAACAGACATAATAGCTGTGTTGACTTAATGTGAATCACGATTCCAGTGTCACATTTACACTATAAAACAACCTCAGAATTTGGTTTTTGCCACACATAAACATTTTTCTTACCTATACTGAGATTCATGACACGACACTATTGGATGCCTCATATCCTGACACAAAGAACTAAGTTGTTTCTGTCGTATTTTCCCTACCAAATGCATATAATTTCTGCTCGTATTTCCATTTTCTTGTCAAGCTAATTTAAATATTTTACATACTAAGAAATCTGACCCATATTCCATTGCGAATGGAACTTTCTTTGATGCACTTTATATTCTTCTGCTCTCATCCAGTAAAAAAAATACTATCAAATGATGCCAACTTTTGATGATCTCTAAAAGGTTTTTCTTGAGCTTTATTAAAAATCACCTGGCTCTCTTCAAAAGATATAGGCTACATTTCATGAGCTTCCTGCCATATGGTCTTCTTCAAAGTTCAAAATTATACATAATTTCCATTTCTCTGAACCTTTTAAAAATGGTGTTATTTCACTAAAGGTGGTTATTCCCATTGAATTCAATAGGAGCTAAGTGCATTAAAGATTAAAGTGATTACATGTTCCCAGAGCAATTTTCCTTGAATGGGCTATTATTTTGAAGCCATCAGATATCACTGATCTACTGTAGCTTAAAAACCCTTTGATTGAAAAAGCCATTCTAAATCAAGAATATATTTTGCTTTGTCATTTGCTTTTTATTTTTTTAAAATGACAAGGCACCATTTTTAAAAAAGGTAGATGTGGGATTTTATTGTTATTTAGTGTTTTTGTGTTATTAAGGCAGACATTTCTTCTGAAAGGTATTTAAAACACATTCTATTGAAATGAATGGAAAGTGTCCAAGAGTTCTTTCATTAATCAATATTTTATCTTGGATTTCTATTTGATTTGAAATGTAGGAAGTCTATAGGAAACTACTTTTTATATTGTCAGATCATTGTCCTCTGTGGTTCATCTTCCTGGATATGACTGGCACACACCTGTGCCCCTGGGGCTTCTGACAGAAATCTTTGACATGTGGAATATGTACTGAGCAATGTCTCTACATATTGCAACTTCCAACTGTTCCAGTTTGGACGGGACAATCCCAACTAATCATCTCTTGATCCACATTTCCGGTAATTTTAAAATTGTTCCACCTTCTCTTCGCTTCCACTTTACCTCTGTGTTCTCAGTTCACTTAAGTTTACAAAGTAAGTTCAAAGTGCAAAGCACTTTCTGTTCAGTAAACTCAGCAAGTGGTGAGGAAAGGAGAAGGCATAGTTTTGCCCTTCCATGCAGACTCAGAAAAAAAGCAAACTTTTGCAGCCTCTCCTAGCTTGTGTCCTCTAGTTTACCATATATCTTCTACTGAAGATTAGAGAGCATGAAAAAGTCACAAATCCAAAGAGCAAAAAGTTTCTCAAATCTAGTTTAATTTAACATCATCTATTTAAACAAGAACACTATATTTGTATTATTACAGTTGAGCTACCAAATGGACATTGCTTCAGCTTAAGTGAACATTGAAATGGAAATGCTTCAGCCTAAGTGGAATTTGGGGGAAGGAACAGGTATAAAATCATCAGTTTCTAAAGTCAAGCTTGAAAAATATGTGAAGCATAGATAAGCAGACTGGCTTCCAAATGCTTTGCCAAGCATGACATTTAATAGTTGTTGGAACTGCCATACTGAATATGGTGGATATTGTTCAGTTTCCCTTCTCCTGCCAACTGCCTCCAAGTTCCCCTTCAGTAATCAAGCATTTTGCAAGGCTTATGCTCAAAAGAATAGGGGACAGGTGCAGTTGACAGCAGGACCCTTATTTTTTATTTCTTTGACATTCTGTAGGTGGTAGAGGACTTGCTTGTGACAGCTTGCAGGACGAGGAGGAAGTGACTCAACCATCCTGTTCTCAGTTCCACGGCACAGAAAAGCACCAAACAAATGCCAGGCTCAATTAATAAGCTGAGTGGTTTGTTAAGGCACCATTTCCTTTTGATACACAAAGATGTGCTTATCATCTCACCCCTCTCTTTTCTTCTTTCTTTCTCCCCCTCTCCATTCTATTTCTCACTTTCGTTCTTCCTCTCCTCATCTTCCCACCCCATATTGATGGAGAGAATACATGGACCTATATGGAGATTACCTAGTTGTTCACTTTTTTCAGAGGAGGAATTTAAGATGGGGAGCACTGCTTGAAATTCTCAGTATTGACAGTGTGTCTTTTGTGCAGTTCCTTTCACAGACGTACAAGACCTTGTATGGGTAATGTGAAGAGAACAAATGTAGGCTAAGTCATCACTGGTGAGGCAGTTCATTGGCAGAAATTCCTGCAGGGTAGGTATAACAAAAATGAAAGGAAATGCTGTTGGTTCAGCAACTTATAAAACGTTTTAAGGAACACAATGAAAACTAGGACAGATTCACTACACATCTGAAATGGAACCAATGGTTGCAATTAAAAGCCACAGTAGAGGCATAGGTCTTCTCAAGAGCAGGTAAATATCAGCAAAGATGCCTTTACTTCAACAGTACATTCAATCACTTCATTACCCGACTATTTCATAGCTGTAGCCACTAAACGGGGGATGGGTGGGTCAGTCTATTTCTGGTCCATGTCAATTTGCATGGATTTATCCATAAATCTGTCCCAATCTGTTTTCTGAACAAATACAAAGTATTCTATGTAAGGAGAAAGTATAATATCCAAAGAACATATAGTATACAGTATACGATATGCTCTTTGGATATTATACTTTCTCCTTACATAGATTACTTTGTGTTTGTTCAGATTCCTTACAAATATTATGGGACACCGTATAGTAGTATAGCCAATATGTTTTCTGCAATTTTCAAAAGCCAGATGAGAATCCTTATTGTATCTGTACACATTTTCTTCTGGACTCTGTATTTTAGTAGGCTCTGCAATATTTGTGCCATAGGTTCTTATAAATGAAGAAAAGTGAACAGTTGATCATTAGCAAAACTTTCAATAATCACTTATAAAACTTGTATTCTGTTTTTGCCAGAAATAGAGTAAATAGATATACAAGATGTCATATTTACAAGTAAAAACAATCTACAAGGAAACATTGCCACAAATAATTTACATATTTGTCTAAAGACATTTTTATTATGCATCTTATATAACAAAGAAATCTTCTCTTAAGACTAATATATAAAGCAAATATGCATGCATAAAGATGTGCAAATCGACACAGATATTTGGAAGGCCTTAAGTGTTCAAAAATGTTGAAATATGGGAACATATACGCATCCATATAAAATGGCAGCATTGTCTAGAAACAATCCCATAGATGCTTTTCTCAACTCAGATTTAAAATAATGAGAGAGATAACTATCACATATAAAAATAGCACCAGTATAAAAACCTGTTTTTGAATAGTGTCCAAAATGAATTTTGAATGTTAGTTTGATTATGAAATAAATTCTGTGAAAGAAAAAAGTGGTCCATTTTTTCAGAATGAGACTTAATCCAAATACTATTTCTTCTCCGTTCTAATTTTTATCATTTTTTGAAAAAGCCCATTAATTCACCTTTATATTTTATTCATCTCTCCTACATTATGTATTGTTATACACATTTCCTTATGAAATATGATTTTACATGTATTTTTATGCTGATAATTGCTCTGCAAAGTTCAGATAAACATGCTTTCTGAAAGATACCTGATTTAGGACTTCATAACAAGAGGCATTTCAGCATCCTAGGTCATTTCTGCTCCAATGAGTCATGGAGTCCCACACTGCTCATCACATGATGTAATCTCACTTTCAGTGGGGCTGCATGGCTCAACTGGGTCAGCAATGTCCTAGGTTGCTGCACCACAAACACCGGAGCTTCACTGTGTTCTAGTTGGAAGAAGAGGGCTACCATGGAGAAAGCCACATGGCAGTGCTTCCCCACGTGTGATTGGGAAGCTTCAACTGCCAGCAAGGTGGTGTGCAGGGCATCGGGATTGCTGTTACCTCCCAATTCACCACAGAGGCTGGCAAACCGACCTGAAGGACCTCATCAAAGTAATGAGTCCCCTAAATAACTTCAAAGCTGGTTGGTTTACATGGAATTTATTGCACATTTACACCAAATCAAACAAGTTGCCATAGGCTTTTAATAGCTTACATATTGGTATGTTGGCTTGGTGTAATACTGATTAATTCATGTATGAAAGTATCCTAGACAATTATCAGTTCTTAGATAAGAGCAGAGCAACACACTTTACCAACTATAATACTAGTACTTCATTTTAAGTACCAAGAGAATCAATTTTTCCATCTGTATTGCATTTGAAGACATTATGCCTCTTAGCGGGACTCCTTTCAATAAGTACCATCTTTAATGTTGCAGAAATCAATTCTTAAATTTTTAAAAATCTTTACCCTACATTGTGTGTGTTTTTTTTTTTGCTGAGTGCAGCTTGAAATTTCTTGAGCAATGTTCTTGTGCCTATAAAGAAAATCCTAGATCAATTTTATATGTTAAATAGAAACTCCAGTATAGTTGTTTCATTAAAAGCTTCTATTAGATTTCATAGAATCATGGAGTTGGAAGAGTCTAACCCCTGCCAAGAAGCAGGAGAATTTAATTCAAAGAATCCCCGGCAGATGGCCATCCAGCCTCTGTTTAAAAGCCTTCAAAGAAGGAGCCTCCACCACTGACACTATGCATTGAGCAAGAAACATGAACTTAGTTTAAATGTTCATATAGCAGACAGAGTTGTTTATTTATTTATTTACAATTTTTGTATACCTTCCCTCTCAGCTTTCCAGTGACTCGAGGCGGTTTACAAGGCAAAATTCAATACCACCAAAAACACAGTTCCCATATAAAAACTTTAACATCAATAAAAGCATAACAGCTGTAATAAAACATAATTCAATAAATACTCATTAAAACAATGTCCAATACATCTTGTAGTTGATTCCGTTCTTATGTCCGTTACTCAGTATTCGCAAATGCCTGCTTGAATAGCCATGTCTTGAGTTTTTTCTGAAAAGCTAAAAGTGAAAAAGCCAATCTAATCTCCATAGGAAGGGTGTTCCATAGCCAAGGGGCCACCACTGAGAAGGCCCTGTCTCACATCCCCGCCAGCCATGCTTGTGATGATGGTGGGACCGAGAGCAGGGCCTCTCCAGACGATCTTAAGGTCCTTGAAGGTTCATAAGGGGAGATGCATTCGGACAGATAAGTTGGGCCAGAATCGTTGTTGTATGGGCCACAGTTATATTTATAGGCTAAAGTCCTGTTAGTCCCAAAATCCACTTGGGTCATTGTTCAATGTTGAGTCAACAAATGGTAAATCCAAATAATTTAATTCCTCTTCTTTTGCTAGGACCACAAAAGGATTTAGATCGGCATTTCTTTCTTTCTTACAGTTATGAATTATCCAGTAAACAGAGTTTTCTGCTTTGTGTATATCTGCTTCCCCCCTGCCCTGATGCTGGATTTTACTTTGCAGTGAACCTAATATACTGAGGAAAGAAACCATTTAAGAAATTCAATTCTGTAAGACCTATTTTACATATATAACAATGACCAGACAATGCAATCTATTCAAGGTTCATTAATGTCTAAATAAGAGCAAGCTCGAACTGAAAATTCCATAATATTGCAGAGGGTGAAAAACTAAGCACTTTTCAGATTGGCTAAGATAAATCTGAAGCAAAGTATACATTGCATTTAAATGCAAGAAAAAATCATTAATTCAGAATGGTAGCAGGGGCACAGTACAAAAATTGTAGGCAATATATATCTTGCCCTAGGTGGTACAAACTGATGTGCTTATTGATCCATCTATTAATTCATACTTGTGGTCTAAATTATTCCAAGGGCAGATGAGAGGCAATTGATATGTACCTCTTCCAGGCTGTGGACAGAATAGTGGTGATACGCATATTCCTGTCAACACAGCAGGAGCTGAAATATGTTCTATAAAACCAGAATATTTTTCTACAAGGGTAGAGAAGAGCTTTGAATTCTTATGGATCCTTTACTAAGACATGACTTCCTCACCTTACTCCTTGATCAGTCCTCTCGATGACATTATTTATACCATTCAAAACAAATATGAATTTCATCTAGCTCTGCTGTAAGGTCTGACCATTCTTTTCTTCCTGCCTTAACTCAAATAAAAACTGAGACAATGTAACTATTTCAACTTTACCCACAACCATATAGGAAATTCCCCTTGAAATGTCTGACAGTAGGCTGAGATGTCCGCAAGTCTTCATCAGTAAAGTGGGGAAATTATGCTTCATCCATGGTATCCCAGGAAGTTGTCAGAAGTGGCTAGAATATGTCAAAAGTGTTCAAATGTCCCATTACTCCGATCTCAGTGAGAGTGACAGAGGCTCATTAATGACAACATTGTTAAAAGTCATACAAAAGAAGAAGTGGTTATGTCAGAATCTTGTTTGAGCTGTTTGATTAAGATGGTATTTCAGCTGGTCTTGAGGGAAAGGTGATGTAGAGAGAGGTCCCACCAAAAAGTATCTTAAACAAACATCTCTGTGATGCTGGCACCATCACTTTTTTATGTATGAGTTTTAACAATAAAAAAAACCTGGTGATCTTTGAACGGTGACATAAAACACGTTTTGCCTTTTCAGTTGGCCTAATAAAGGTATCACTGCAGTGTGCATTTTGCCCCAAGGCTGAAACAGCTATTATTAAATATATTCTTTCTACAGTTATTTCCTTTCTATTTCAAGAAATAGGATGGGAAATAGATACAGCAGCCCTAGAATTCAGATTGAAATTCCTTTGAGTTCGGTCAGGGAATTAAATGGCTTTAGATTATTTTCATGCAGAATAGTATAAGTCAATTGCTAACCCCAACTATAGTAGATTCTCCAAGGTGTAAAAATTCTTTTTGTGTTTTCTCACAATTTATTATGTTGGTCAGGGATGCTAGGATTTCTAGTCCAAAATTTGCAAAGGTACAGGAATCAATAGTACATCCACAATGTAGGATTAATGTAATTTGACATGCCTTTAACTGCTTTGATTCAATACTATAGAATCATGGGAGTTGTAGAGGGACATGAAAGAAGTCTCCTCACAGGATTGCAAGACATCTGGACATCCCCTGGGCAACGTCTTTATAGATGGCTGATTATCTCACCCCAGAAGCAACCAGAAGTGACTTGCAGCATGAAAACAAGCAAGCAAAACAACCAACGGACCTTTACAGGACCAACCATGACAATAATCTCAATCAACATGGAAGGCATGTCAGCTGCCAAAGAACAACTGCTCTATGAACTCTGCCAAGATAAGAAATGTGATGTGCTGTGTGTCCAAGAAACACACAGGGATGAACAACAGAAACGACCCCAAGTTCCAGGAATGATCCTAGTAGCTGAAAGACCACATGCGCAGTATGGAAGCGCTGTCTTTGTCAAACCAGGCCTCCAAGTCAGCAGTGCCCACAACACTGAAGAAAACAATATAGAGGTTGTTGAAGGCTTTCACTGGGTTGTTGGTTTTTTCGGGCTATATGGCCATGGTCTAGAGGCATTCTCTCCTGATTTTTCGCCTGCAAACATACTCAGAGGTAGTGAGGTCTGTTAGAACTAGGAAAAAAGGGTTTATATATCTGTGGAATGACCAGGGTGGGACAAAGGAGTCTTGTCTGCTGAAGCTAGGTGTGAATGTTTCAACTGACCACCTTGATTAGCATATAATGGCCTAACAGTGCCTGGAGCAAACTTTTGTTGGGAGGTGATTAGATGTCCTTGTTTGTTTCCTCTCTGTTGTTGTGCTGTTGTAATTTTAGAGTTTTTTAATACTGGTAGCCAGATTTTGTTCATTTTCATTGTTTCCTCCTTTCTGTTGAAGTTGTCCACATGCTTGTGTATTTCAATGGCTTAATTTGCAATGAAAGGACAAAGTGGACACTAATGGATATTAAGGAACTCCACATTAACAAGTTTTTTTTTAAAAAAACCCAAATACGTACAATTTAAGGTCAGCAAGAAAATGTATGTGCATTTTTTAGTTTCTTATCACTGGGAGGAAATAACAAAAACATTTTTTTTCAAAATTGGTTATATAAAAATAAATGTACCCAACTAAAATATGTTTATATTGCACAAACTCACTTTAGTAATTTGAAACATGCATTAAAATTTATAATCCAGAATGCATTAACATGTGTCCATTAGGAAAGGAACATTTCAAAAATAATAATTGCATTCTAATGAAGGAAGACCAAAGTAGTTTAATAACTCAACACAGAATTTTTATCGGATGAGATTGGTAGTGGAACTGGGGAAGAGACAACAGAACCAAAATTGATATATTTTCACATACGTATATTTGTCCTGACTTGTTGATGTATTGTGGCTGGTGAATGTATTATCTAAGAAAGAAAGACTGTCATTAATGAGCATTTGTAATTAAACAATTCTCCTAACTCATAAAAACAAGTTCAGTCCTATGCTAAGATTTTGGATAAGTGTACATGAAAATACATATTTATTCAAAGTAGCTAGAGTGTCTAAAATGAATGTTGTTCTCTAAAATGGAACATATTTTATTCTTTTGGGGCTCTTTTTTGATCATCTGGAGAAAGCAAGTGCATTGATGCTTGATGCTTTCACTCTGTCATAAACCAAAATGCCAATGACAAAATAAAATAACAAATTGGAAAGCAACACTCTACTTTAGTCATGGAAGTCAAAAAACAATTGTTCTAAATGACCATAAAGTCTGGGAGCTTCACATTTAATCTGCAATAAAACAGCAGTGCAGATCTTTTTTTCTCTAAATTTCTTTTCTTAATTGATCCCATTTGAAACAGAGGCACAACTTTGCATATTGCTATGGAGAACCACTTTCTCATGTTAATTTTTAAGGAGGAACGATAATAAATTCAGCAACATGCAGCTGTTATTAAATATTTCTAATGCTATTCCTGGCATCATCTTTCTGTTCTCTATAATACAGAACCTTTGGTTTAATTGAAAGTATCTTATTAGGAAAGAATACCTCCTAAATTTCTCTATAATTACATTGCATTTGAACTAAAGATCATGCAAAGTTATGATAAAGGGTGTTTTCATCCATCTATAATATTGATAGGCAAAGTAGAGCTGTGAGGCCACATCTTGCCTCCCCAAGTTATTTTTGTAGTGCTCAGCCTCTCTACACTGCAAACTCCCTTGACTGCCCCCTTTTTGGTGAAAATAAGAGGGTGAATTGCCTCTCCTGGAAGCTGCCAAGAGTGTTTATTTGCCATTAAAATAGTTTGCATTGGCCCTTTACAAAGTACAGAATAATGTTTGTCACAGTTTTGAGGCAATGAGCCTAAGGATCCACTCAGATGGACCCAAAAACCAGGACCTGTTTCGGTTTATACCAGAGGCATCCAAACAACAACAAATAGTAGTAGTAATAATAATAATAATAATAATAATAATAATCTTTATTTATTACTTACTTACTTACTTACTTAGGCGATCCCTCGTTGGACAAGTAAGATGGTCTTCCATGATGGGTTTCCTTGTGGATTCGTAGGTGGCTGTGGAGCCCTATTCTTGACCCACATCTTCTCCCACAGTGAGGGCATTGGTTTCCAGGTGGAAGGCGGCCCCGGTCAGGGTTGGCTTGACGAGCCTTCCTCCTGGCACGTTTCTCTCTTTCACCCTCCACTCGTGCCTTCTCGAATTCTGCAACACTGCTGGTCACAGCTGACCTCCAGCTGGAGCGCTCAAGGGCCAGGGCTTCCCAGTTCTCAGTGTCTATGCCAGAGATTTTAAGGTTGGCTTTGAGGCCATCTTTAGATCTCTTTTCCTGTCCACCAATGTTCCGTTTTCCATTCTTAAGTTCAGAGTAGAGCAACTGCTTTGGGAGACGGTGGTCAGGCATCCGGACAACATGGCTGGCCCAGCGGAGTTGATGGCAGAGGACCATCACTTCAATGCTGGTGTTCTTTGCTTCTTCCAGCACGCTGACGTTTGTCCGCTTGTCTTCCCAGGAGATTTGCAGGATTTTCCAGAGGCAGCACTGATGGAATCGTTCCAGGAGTTGCATGTGACGTCTGTAGACAGTCCACGTTTTGCAGGCATATAGCAGGGTTGGGAGGACAATAGCTTTATAGACAAGCACCTTGGTATCCCTACGGATGTCCCGGTCCTCAAACACTCTCTGCTTCATTCAGGAAAATGCTGCACTCGCAGAGCTCAGGCGGTGTTGTATTTCGGTGTCGATGTTGACTTTGGTGGAGAGGTGGCTGCCAAGGTAGCGGAAATGGTCAACATTTTCTAATGTTACACCATTAAGCTGTATCTCTGGCATTGGGGAGGGGATGGCTTATTTATACCCCACCACCATCTCCCCAAAGGGGACTCGGGATAGCTTACATGAGTCCAAGCCCAGCCAACAGTACATTACAACAAAATAAAACCAGAACAACAAAACAAACATCTCAATTAAATAAATAAAAACATAAGAATACAATAAAGCAATATTTTATTTCTAATATTTCCTTAAGTGTTCATGGTATATTTCAATTTATGTTGAAGAGACAATGGAGCTTGAAATTTTATTGTTAGATTATTGCTTTGGTGGGGAGATTGGAGAAGTAATTTTAATTGGCATATATTATGACATAAGATATATGGAAAATTGCTTCTTTATAACAACAGTTATATGGCTGAAAATAATAATAAATATATAGGTAAAAATACATTGAGGTGAAAGGCTACTATTTTTATTTTCAATCCTAACCGAAAATGAAAGAAAATCTACCCACTCCTAAGAATCTCAGTACAATTTTGCCTTAAAAATTAAAAGGTTTTCACCATGACTTTAATATCAGGCACACATGGTACTTTATCTGAGCATAAGGTAAAAGGAATAACTACTCAGCCAAGTCGAGTATTTTGAAATATACATTTTCCAATAAGAATCAGATAATATCTCTAATATAGCATTCCTGGTGAAGTGATATTAGTCTCAATCTAATGAAACAGACATTCAATGACAAAAGCATTCAATAAGGTATTGTAATTCCATGTCTCTAAAGACTACCACTAGTCTATGAACTCCCATGCAACAAGTGAAGACAGAAAGAAGAGAAAGAAAAAAATGTAAACAGTCAAAATTTAGGTGTTCTTGTGTGAGGAAGGTCTGAATTCTGGAGTCAATTCTGGAGAAGTCTGACACATAGGCCCCATTTACATTTACCATTTTATGAATTTTGGGGCTGGCTTCAAACTTTGATGATGACTATACAGTGAACAACCATAAAAACACAAAAAAGAAAACCCTTCATGCATATAAGTTTTTGTAATCACCATCTGGGCCTTGAACTGGTTTCAGTTTTTTTTTATGAAATTATCTGCTCAGAGAAACCACATTCTTCAATGCCAGTTTCAAACTGCATTAAATGGCCAGTGTAGATTAGTCCAATGGGTCACAGATAGAATTACAGAGTTGGAACCATTAGTTCTAAACTACAGACACTGCAGGATCTCCACCTTAAGAATTCCCAGCAGGTACTGTTTAGCAGAGAAAGATTTCTCTATAACTGAATTTGCTTTTGACATATAATGCTACTTCCACCAAAGGTACATTACACTCTCTCATTATGAGCTGTCCAAGGAAAAGATTTGTGAGAACAAATGACTCTGTATCAAAGTCTTAATTTCACTGCTCTGATTTACATTTCTGTGTTAGTGGTATGAGTGAAAACAATGATTGGTCTTATAGGAATATAAAAGAGAAAGCTTAATAAAGTTGAAACATTATTCTAGATTTACAAATCCGACACAGGTAAATTTATGGCAACATCATGATGCAAAGATACAGAAACAAAGAGTAATATCTGTTGCAGTTAAAAATAATTCCAATTAGGCTGTATATCAACCTGTAGTCATTAGGCCTGGGTAACAACGGAAAAAATTGTTTCTAAAATCGATTCGTTTTTTGGGGGTTTTTGCGTTTCGATATTTAAAAGAATTCCGAAAATTTTCTTTTAAAAAGTTCGATATTTACAAAATTTCGTAAATGTTAAAAAAATTACAAAACATTAACGAAACAAATACGAAACAATAACGAATCGATTCGTTAATGGCGGACGCGACCGCGCAATACGCTAAAAAACCTCCAAATGGGACAGGGGGAACTTCTGAAGCTTTCCTCTCCGTCTGTTGTTGACTGTTGGTGTGGTATTATAATTTTTTTCACTAATTAAACAAAAAACAACTATAAAACTTGCCCCAGACATGCGGAAATAATAACGAAACGACCTCAAACCGATAACGAAACGAATACATAACGAATCCGAAGCATTTACGAAACGAATTTAAAAATTCATTTCGTTTTTAAGTTGCTCCAGAATGGTTCGTTATCACTTTGTTATAAAAAAAATAACGATTTTTTAACGAATTACGAATTAACGAAACGAAACCGCCCAGCCCTAGTAGTCATACACAATAATGATGGCCATAGTTGTGTTTTGTCTTTACCTCAAAAGAATGAAATAATTGGCTTTGTTAGGCCAGGTTTTATGTTAGGAGAAGTTGCCATTCTTGGCTATCTAATCTGAGCCACTTCCAAAATAATGAATTAATACTACCAAAATAATCATGCTAAACCTTCAGCATTCATTATTAGTTTAGTCAATCCAGAGTAATACAATGTAGCCTATGCTTCTGCACATGCCTGTAGCAAGGATTTTGTTTCGGGGTTGGGGGGGGGCTGAGTCTGAGTGAAAGAGGGTCTACCCTAGCAAACCTTTTGTATTGTTACCCCAATACCCCCATGCATATGGGATATATTGAGTATAGTGATCAGATCATGATATGAATAAACATAGCAGTTTAAATAATGCACCAGTAAGGCCTTCTCGCAGACCACCATCAGAATTTCGGGGGGGGGGCTGAGCCCCCCCCCCTCTGCTACATGCCTTACATACCTGCTTCTGCATTGTTATGTGAGAGGATAACAGTATGACACTATATATATATATACATATATATATATTAGGCCTGGGTAACAACGGAAAAATTTGTTTCTAAAATCGATTTGTATTTGGGGGGTTTTTTTGTTTCGATATTTAAAATAATTACAAAATTTTCCTTTTAAAAAGTTCGATATTTACGAAATTTCGTAAATGTGAAAAAAATTACAAAACATTAACGAATCGATTTCCGAAACAATAACGAATCGATTCGTTAATGGCGGACGCGACCGCGAAATACGCTAAAAAACCTCCAAAAACTTCTGAAGCTTCCCTCTCCCTCTGTTGTTGACTGTTGGTGTGATATTATAATTTTTTTTCACTAATTAAACAAAAAACTTGCCCCAGACATGCGGAAATAATAACAAAACTACCTCAGAACAATAACGAAACGAATACAATAACGAAATACGAAGCATTTACAAAACGTGTTTAAAAATTCGTTTTTTAAAAAAATTTCTCCAGAATGGTTCGTTATCGTTTTGTAATTGAAAAAATTAACGAAATATTAACGAATTACGAATTAACGAAACGAAACCGCCCAGCCCTTATATATATATATATATATATATATATATATATATATATATACACACACACACACACACACATATACACACACACCATTGACTCTTCACATTGGAGGGTTTAAATTTTGCAGATTTGATTAATATGGTCTCTCTAGGAATCCCTAGGTCCTTCAATACAACTATGGTCAGCTTCCAGTGGAAATAGATCATTATGTCATACTGGATGATTTAGAGATTCCTAGAAATAATGCTTTGCTAGGTGTTTATAGGCCCTCTAGTACAATTCTATTGTCAACTTCTGACAGAAGTTGACCATATAATTACATTGGAAGACCTAGAGATTCATAGAGAGGTGTTCTCTCAGGTAAAAGTGGGGGTGCCGGTCACGTTTTTTGCACTTTTGTGCAAGTCCTGTGCCTCTAACCCCAATGAATTTGGAGTGGAGGAAAACTGTATCTGTATATGATAGCAGCAAAGGGTTAAAATTCATAATATAATTTTCAAAAAGTTTTTTTTTATTAAGGAGCATGAGACATAAGATGGCGGATGTAATGAGAACAAACGCAGTACAGCTACTTGTGATTGGATAAATGCTTAACAAATATATTCATCTCAAATTTCCCCCTTCAATTGGATTTTTTTGAACTGAGGACAAATAAAGTAGCATTCAATGGGAAACTGCTTTAGAACAGAGTAGCAGAAACAAGAGAAGTTCAAGGGAATATGTACAATGAAAGTACAAATTAAAAAGTTGTAGATTTCTTTCTTACTTTCTAGCTGACTAGTGAATGAATAACTTAAAATGGCTGTCAGTGAACAATACCAAAAAGTCTTTGCAAAAGCAGCTATTCATCTGTTTTGACTGTTGAAACTATATTCATTTTGCTGCCAAGCTCCAGCTTTTGTCCCTTCTACTTGTTCTTTTCTTATAATTTTATGACTTTCTTTTTCTGTTGTTCTTACACTGTAGAACCATAGTTGAAGGAAAAATCTAACTAGAGATGAACAAAATGTATCTCTTTTCCATAAAATGCAAAGCAAAACTTCAATACTAAATGAGAAATGGGCAACTGCAGCAGACCCAAAAACTAGGATCCTGCGATGGCAAAAATGTCTCCCAAGCCCTAGAAACCTTGGAGCTTGTCTACTCTGGCCCTATACCCTCCAGGAACTATTAGTCAGGTAGAACCTGTGAAGGTAGAACCCATGTTATGAGAAATAAAGGAATTATGTGGAGATTTGGTTACCCTCATATCTCCTCCTTCTCCTTGGTCACATGGTACTTCTGCTGATATCTGCAATGGCATCCTGCAACTGTGAGGAATTTTCCAGAGCTCCATGGCAGCTTGCCATAACAACAAATGCATCAGGCCAATTAAAAGTGACCATCCTGTAGGGTTGAACTAGAGGGTCTAGTTCAGCTTCCACCACTGCTGTACTCCAGGGTCTGAGGAATCATGCTGATCCAGAATAAAGCTATTCCTGCCTGGTTCCAAATTAAGGCATGCATGTAAATGAGCTCTTGAAGCAGTTGAAAGTCGATTTAAGCAGTTACAGTTTTTTACTTAAATGTATTGATGTTCCCAAATGCAACTTACCTTTTTTTTTCTTATCCAGGAAAAAGCCAGTTATGGGAGCATGGAGAGATAGATAGTCACAAAAACAGCCTTATGGCACTACATCTGACCTCAGGGCAATTTTGGCTGGATCTACACTGGCATTTAATGCAGTTTGGAACTGGATTATACAGTATAGTCAGTTCTTTACTTACTTACTTAGGCGATCCCTCGTTGGACGAGTAAGATGGTCTTCCATTATGGATTTCCTTGTGGGTCCGTAGGTGGCTGTGGAGCCCTATTCTTGCTCTGCATCTTCTTCCGCAGTGAGGGCATTGGTTTCCAGGTGGAAGGCGTTCCCGGTCGGGGTTGGCTTGACGCGCCTTCCTCCTGGCACGTTTTCTCTTTCACCCTCCACTCGTGCCTCCTCGAATTCTGCAGCACTGCTGGTCACAGCTGTCCTCCAGCTGGAGCGCTCAAGGGCCAGGGCTTCCCAGTTCTCGGTGTCTATGCCAGAGTTTTTAAGGTTGGCTTTCAGCCCATCTTTAAATCTCTTTTCCTGTCCACCAACGTTCCGTTTTCCGTTCTTAAGTTCGGAGTAGAGCAACTGCTTTGGGAGACGGTGGTCAGGCATCCGGACAACGTGGCCGGCCCAGCGGAGTTGATGTTGGAGGACCATCGCTTCAATGCTGGTGGTCTTTGCTTCTTCCAGCACGCTGACGTTTGTCCGCTTGTCTTCCCAGGAGATTTGCAGGATTTTCCGGAGGCAGCGCTGATGGAATCGTTCCAGGAGTTGCATATGACGTCTGTAGACTGTCCACGTCTCACAGGCATATAGCAGGGTTGGGAGGACAATGGCTTTATAGACAAGCACCTTGGTCTCCCTACGGATGTCCCGGTCCTCAAACACTCTTTGCTTCATTCTGGAAAATGCTGCACTTGCATAGTCAGTTAGATCCACATAATACAGTTGAATACAATTCAAGACACATTATATAGAGGGAAGGGGGAGGAAGAAAAAATCCTTACCAAGAGAGAGGAAAAACATACAGACTCAAATACATAATTAATAAATAAACAAAAAAAGGAAACATAGGCAAAAGGTCATCAAACTGAATTGCATCTATACTCTCTCAGAAAAAAAGATACTGTGTGTGAAAGAAGATCAGACATACACCAGCCAATCTGATTCAACCCCGAAATTTATATGGAAAAACTTAACACCCCCAAGATGAGTAAAACAACAAGAAGAAGAAGACCCTCAGTGCAGGGTGAACCCTCGTCTAAAGAGCTAATGATTCAATTACAAGAAAATCAAGAGAATCAAGAAAAGATACAGGAAAGACAAGAAAAAATGTAAGAAAACCTTCAAAAGGCCTTCCAAGATGAAATAGGGAAGCTAAGAAGAGAATTAAAGGAGAAGACACAGGATCCTACTTCCATGCCTGGTGGTCCTGCAAGAAAATTCAAAAATTTTGTAAAAAAATACACGGCCATTCCCAGAAAATTTTAAAAATTAAATTCAATCTTAAACCAGAATATTACTTACTGAACCTAACAAATGCCTGTTTTGATAAACGATAAAATATACTTTTATTTAACGACTGCTGCAAGATCTCTCCTAGCTCAGAATTGGTGTTTAAAGGAAATCCCATCAATTGAAAATTGGTTTAGTAAATTAAGAGACTACATGGATCTGGATTATCTAACATTTCTATTCCAAGACCAGTCGGAGAGACATAAAACGGATTGGACACTCTTAAGAGAATACTTGAAGGAGCAGAAGTGTAATCAGTCTGAGCTAAATAAAGTAGGCCAAAAAGAAAAGGAACCTGGATTAGGTATAAGATGAGAGAGCAAAAAAGAGAAAAAGATGAAGAATATGAAGTCTACAACAATATCACTATTAGAGACTACCCCCCACCAACTATCTCCCGACAAGACAAACCCCTCACACCCTTCACCCCTCCCCCCTTGTCTCCCCTTTTTATTTTATTTTTCTCACAATTTCCTACTTTCCTAGACACTTGGTTGTTCCCCCTCTTTTATTGTATGGGAAAAAAACCCTAATAAAAATTAATTTTAAAAAGGACACATTATATAGACCACTGACCATAAAATAGAGTTAAAACTGCTTTATTCAGCAGTGTTGATCCAGGCTATGTTGTAAAGGATTGCACACAGTTAAGGACCAATCTGGGTAGTTGCTCAATCACATTCTGGGTTTAGATTACATTTGACCAGCCCAAGAACCTCCCATTTGGGCCAGAAAGCAGAGGGAATCATCTTATCATAGAGTTTTGTGCATATCAATATTTAAGGAAAATTGATAATTTACGCCTCCCACTCCCAGGTCACATCTGATGGACTCATCCTTTTCTATACAAAACCTCTGTTTACTGAGTTATCACATGGAGAAATGTAGTCTTTGCCCATATCACTTTCTTTTATTTAAGTAGAAAAATAAATACATCACCATTGTGGATGTCCGAAATCAAAAAAGTCCTATGAAATACTGGTTGCTACTGAAGGACTTTGAAGAATTACGCCCCTGGTATTTCCATTTAAAAAATAAGGTGGTTGTGGTTGCGGGGGAGAAACAGTAATACAATATGTCTAAATTCTGAAATTCTAGGTTTACAAAAAGATGAAAATATAGGTACAGTGAATTGTATATATTGAAATTGTGTAATTCTTGAAAAATATATTATTTTTAAAAATGACTGTAAATATTTCGTACAAGAGGATTGATTGCAAGAAAATAATCATTGAGGCAGATTTTGAGACTACCCACAAGAATGCCCATTCTTTTACATCAATAAAACAATCTAAAACAGGGGAATCTGATAATTCCCATCCCACCTTAAAATAAGTGCCTTTAGCTATTTCTTCGCAAATTGAGGGTTCTGAAGACTAGTGTTTCCTGACTCCAAAAACTTTCACAGACGTTAAAAACATTTTGAAACTGAAGTCTCATGGGGAACCACCGGAAGTACTCTTTTGTCATTTGAAGAGTTCCAGAGAACTTTGTATATAATATGTTTTAAAAGCGTTTGGAATATGGGAAACCCTTCATCTGATAAGGTCCCAAATCTTTTCCCTACATTGAAAATGGAATGAAAATTAATGAAATCAACTACTACACTCAAACCCTAAAACAATATCAGAAAAACAATCAGTGCACTCAATCTCTCAACCATCTTGAGTTTAGGAGGCAAGGCTGCTGGTTTAAGGCAGTTGAACTTCACTATACCTTGAAGCATGACATGCTTTAACGAAATCAACAGGGCTTCCTAGATTACTGATTGGGAATAGTTCTAGTTCCTTTGATTTATCTTAGCTGCAGCCTGCACTTGAGTTGATTTGTCTTCATTATGCAATGTGAAGAAGTCTGGCTGTTTGAGCACAGTATTTTTATCCTTGAAATATTCCACTAAAATAAATGGGGTTTTTTATATCTTAAAATAAAAGTATGCTTTGTGTGCTAGTTTCTGTCATTCTCACTTCAAAAGCTAAAACTGCTGCACTTTTAACCCTACGTACCTCCTGCCATTCAGCACTTTTAACCCTTGTACCCCAGTGCGCCGGCCGAACCAATTTTTAATAATGTCCTGATGTACTGCCATTGTTGTTATTTTGCTTATTGTTTGATTTGCTTAGTATTGCGGTGTTATGTTATTTTGCTTATTGTTTGATTTGCCTTGTTGTTGTGATGTTATATTCTCTATTGTATTGTGTTTGAGGCTTCGGCCTGTGTAAGCCGCATCGAGTCCTCCGGGAGATGCTAGCGGGGTACAAATAAAGTTAATAATAATAATAATAATAATAATAATAATAATAATAATATTTGCTTCTTTAAATCTAGCAGTGCTGATTTTTCTTGCCTTGTAAGCAGCACACTTAATGATTAGCATTTTCTCCCTTGCATCCCTGTTAACATCCTAGACCAAATGGACATTTGTGCAAATAAAGTGAAGACAGGAAATTCATGGACCACCAAGAATATTGTAAACATGACATTATGTTTATACTGTAAAGGTCCCCCCTCCCCCCTTCACTGTTAATTCCTAGCAATGTGCAAAGTGACTACCTGGAAACAAGATTACATATTAGGATTGAAGGCCATACTCTGCCCAGTCAAGCTGTTTATCTAGGAAATGCAGCTAGTAGAGCCTATGGAATATGACCACAAACCTGAAATTTCATCTGTAAATAACTCAGTGATTTTTATTTTTACCAAGCATTACTGTCGGGAAAAAGACCCCCAAAACAGACTTCTGTTTCCTATTCAAGAAACATGCTATTTCGGAAATATCGTATTTAAAAACAGATCACATTTTAAAAGAAAAAAAGCTTTTGAATATTGGAATTCATGAGTTGGAAGCTCACTTTTAAGTGTTTTTGAAGATAGAACAATGAAGAAATTGATGGCCTGTAATATTGGAATAAATTACAGATGTAATTTCTGATTAATTTGAAAAATCGTGAATATGCTCAGAGTTTGAAGCATGAGCATTCACTTTTTAAAATTTTATTTAAACACTTGACTGAAATATCAATGGGTTTAATTTAGCTAAGAGCAAACTGAGTGAGGAAGTGTCAGGATGGAAATATTCACTAATTTCCTTGTCTTTAATGAAAAAGTTGTCTAACTACATTAAGGCCCCTTCTATACTGCCATATAATCCAGATTATCAAATCAAAGTTGATAATCAACATTATCTGGGTTGTTATAGGTTTTTCCGGGCGATATGGCCATATTCTAGAGGCATTTTCTCCTGACGTTTCGCCTGCATCTATGGCAAGCATCCGCAGAGGTAGTCAGGTCTGTTGGAACTAGGAAAAAAGGGTTTATATATCTGTGAAATGACCAGGGTGGGACAAAGGAGTCTTGACTCCTGGTGCTAGGTGTGAATGTTTCAACTGACCACCTTAATAGCATTTGATGGCTTGGCCTAGAAAGGAAAGTGACAAGCGAGCAAGTTGCAATCGGGTTGAATGAAAGAAAATAATCAGTTTCGTGCTATAAACTTTTAAGCTCCAATTGGGTACACCTAACTGTGCTTCCCTCTTTTGTTGAGAGGTGATTAGATGTGCCTGATTGCCTCTGTTGTTTTGCTGTTGCAATTTTAGAGTTTTTTTAAATATTGGTAACCAGATTTTATTCATTTTCATGGTTTCCTCCTTTCTGTTGAAATTGTCCACATGCTTTTGGATTTCAATGGCTTCTCTGTGTAGTCTGACATGGTGGTTGTGAGAGTGGTCCAGCATCTCTGTGTTCTCAAATAATATGCTGTGTCCAGGTTGGTTCATCAGGTGCTCTGCTATGGCTGACTTCTCTGGTTGAAGTAGTCTGCAGTGTCTTTCATGTTCCTTGATTCATGTTTGGGCGCTGTGTTTGGTGGCCCCTATGTAGACTTGTCCACAGCTGCATGGTACGAAATACAAATTGAAGTGTATTTTGGTGCTTTATGTGCAAGTTTTTGATAGCGGTTCTTCAAGTTGCCTGTCGGCTTATGGCCACCCCATTAATTGCATAGGATCTTCTTAGGCAATGAATCTTGTCCCTAAATCCTCATCTCCTTCTCTTTCTTCTCTCTCTTTCGATAAACTCCACATCAGTTGCTGTGGCCCAGTCTGGTGATCTAGAAAATAAAGTAATGAGAAAGTGTTGGTTTGTAATATATGTAATTTTTTATGCTTGTGGGTAAATAGTATTTCTTGCTATTTCTTTGTCAGTGTGGATTTGGAGATTGTCTGGTTTTCCTACTTTGGAACATGCAACATATAATTGTCCTTATTTAGGTGTCCCTTTCAACTCTATGATACTATATCTGTCATATATGTGTGTGTGTGTGTGAATTATATATATCTATCTATATCTATAGCTGGATGGCTCTTTGTCAGGAGGGCTTTGATTATGTTTTCTTGGCCTGGTGAAGGGAGTTGGACTGGATGGCCTTAACTATTTTCTGTAGGTCATGGGGGTTCTGTGTGGGAAGTTTGCCCCAATTCTTTCGTTGGTGGGGTTCAGGATGCTCTTTGATTGTAGGTGAACTTTAAATCCCAGCAACTACAACTCCCAAATGTCAAAGTCTATTTCCCCCAAATATGTGTGCATATTTAGGCATAAAGAATATCCGTGCCAAGTTTGGTGCAAATCCATCATTGTTTAAGTCCACAGTGCTCTTTGGATGTAGGCAAGTACAACTCCCAAACTCAAGGTCAATCTAGACCAAACTCTTCTAGTGTTTTCTGTTGGTCATGGGAATTTTGTGTGCCACGTTTGAATAAATTCAATCATTGGAGAAGTTCAGAATGCTCTTTGATTGCAGGTTAACTATAAATCCCAGCAACTACAACTCCCAAATGACAAAATCAATTTTTTGAGTGATGGTCACTCCTTGGGTTAGTAGGTGTCTTGTGGCCTAATTTGGTGGAAATTCGTCCAGTGGTTTTTGAGTTATGTGCATCCCACAAATGAACATTACATTTTTATTGATATAGATGGTAATAGCCAGGAAGGGGAAAAATTGCAGATTTCCAACTCTTCATATCACTATGAGTAATTTTAGAAATTCTTCTAGAGAGAACAGGATATGGGTCAAGTAGAATGTTGATGTGATGCAGGGGTATGGAAGAAGGGAAGATATGCTATAAAATGCAAGATGTCCATTCTGTAAAGAATGAAAGCACAAACCAGTTTATTCATTGTGTCGTCTTTTCAGTTCTTTCTACATTCACTGTTCTTTGTTCATTGTTTACATTTTTGTTTTGTTTGTTAAATCACATTATTATACTTGTCCTGGGAGTTCTTGTACTATTAATCCAGTACATGAGAGCTCATGTAACCAACCAACACTCTGAGGGCACTTCCACACTGCTCTATATCCCAGAATATCAAGGCAGAAAATCCCACAATATCTGCTTTGAACTGGGTTAAATGTGGGATTTTCTGCCTTGATATTCTGGGATATAGGGCTGTGTAGAAGGGCCCTCAGTTATTCTCTAAGGTGTTACAAGATTCCTTTGTATACTATATCTTTCATGGTTGTGTATCAGCAGGAATTTCAGTTGGTGAATGGCAAATGACACTTGCTGAAATTTCTTATTCTGCACAGCCATGGAGCATACATGAGACCTCTCAGTTTACACCCTAGCAATGCTAATTTTTTCACTTAATCTGTAAAAAAACTGACAGATTATTTGAGGGCAAAATGATTTGTTCTCTTAAATTAGAGTGGAAAAACAAATGCAAAAATCTGTCTACCACATTTATTCAGGATTACAGGACAGATTAATAAAATGGGTGTGGGTTTAATTGAGTGCTTAAATTCCATTGATTTAATTTGGATTTAGATGCATGCCACTATACATTGAACTGTAGTAAATGTTCCATTTAATCAATTAGGATTGTGAATTAGTTCCTTATTAATGACATTATGCAGTCAATGTCTTTGTAGAATTGCTTACATTTGATGTAATCAATTAGCTAGGCTGTCTGTTTAATAACGTATTTTCAATATTAGATTAATGGGATACATTGGAATATCTGAAAAATGTCTTAAGCTTTGGCTAACAGGCTTGGATGAATCAGATTAACTGAATATAGTGCCACTATCCATGAAGAGATTCTAATATTTGTCATAAGACTGGTTTGTTGGGAATTGTCATTTTTCAGTATCTACTTATGTTTTGTGAGTGGGAGCTAAGAATAAATATCCTTATTAGATGACTCATGTAGAAAACAACATTAAGTATTGGATGTTATTTTTTTAATGCAGTCATGAGGCTGGATGGCCATCTGTCATGGGTGATTTGAATGCATTATTCCTGCTTCTTGGCAGGGAGTTGGACTGGATGGCCCATGAGGTCTCTTCCAACTCTTTGCTTCTATGATTCTATGAGAGTTTTTACTTACATAAATATAGCACTATGGTCCCAGTTTAACAACCATGGCTTCATTCTATGGAATCCTGGGTTTATAGTTTGGTAAAGCATTATATATGCTCCTCCCTACACTGCAAATTCCCAAATTCCATATGGTATTAACATTGTAGTTGAGGGAGAAATACAATGCCACAACTTGGTAGTGTGAAAGGATCCATGTGTTTGTTCAGATGCGCATAATGGAACCTGTAGCACTATGTAATTGGAAGCCCAGGAAACAATATTTAGAGTTATTTACAATCAATAAATTCAACTGAAAAATCAATCCATATCATGGGTATCCATCCAGCAAGTATATAGATTGAAAAGATCTTCATAAATATTTAGGTCCCAGATACAAAGGAAGAAGAAGGGGATCCTGGATGAATAAGATTCTTTGTAGTGTATGACTTATTTTGTTAATCTGATTCTACCAAAAAATATATCTCAAACTGTAAATATGAAGAAGAAGAAAATACTGGAAATTTGCCAATTTCTGTCCCTGGCATGTTTTTATAGAATTATCCAGTTTGACTTCTTTTCATAGGCCAAAACTCATGCAGCCTATTCTTGTCTCTCCTTCCTTAATATTTGCTTCTGTACCCATGAGGATAGGCAACTCCTTGGAGGGATAACAAGCAACCATACACACTTTGTTTCAAAATGTACTTATTGTTCATTTTAATTATAAGGGGGTGTTACTCAATGTTGCCTTCTCTGAATGAAAGGACTCCTTTTCATCATGTCAAATTTCTACTGGTGGGACAAGACATGTTATTTTTTTTTTATTTACCTCACCCATACAGCTGCCTATGCCAGAATGAAAATATATTGCTATGGTTGAAGAAAATGTGGGGCACTGTGCAAGATGTTGTGGAACCAAAGGAGATTTAGAAAATAGCTTCTCTCTTGCTTCCTTACTCTTGCCCTCTGGCCAAAGTCCACTGCTGGGAGCAAATTCCAAATCCAAACATTAAAATCTGTTCTCTGAGCAAGTGCACATGTTTAGAGGAAAAATACATGCTTTAGAAATGAGCCATGCAATAGTTCAGAGATCTACACAATTTGTACACAATTTACACCTGTCCTGGCCTCTTGTGCTACTTATGCTGGGAAAATTGTGCACAGAAATAAATGGTATTAAAAGATAAATAAGTAAAAAATATCAGTTGTAGGATATACTTACAAAATATGCATAAGCACTCAGAGATTATCATATGGATTTTAAATGACAAATGAATACATTGAATTAAATGACATAAACTTAGTAAATTCAAATGTTTGGGCAAATAAGATACTTGTAGCGAATTTGTTACTCTGTGTGAAAATTTTAGTACATATATCTATGTTCGCAGGGGGCAGATAAGGAAGATTATAGACAAGAGAGGATAGCAACAGAGGGACCGGATTTATTTGCATATGGAGGCTGATTGGTCATATGCAGATTAGCATAGCCCCAGGATTTCGAAAGGTTGGGAGACAAAATGACAGTTGGGAAGAGCAGGGCCGAACATTCTAAAGGGGCGGAGTTAAGTTCAAAAAGGAGGGGAGTTAGAGAGAGAGTTTTAAAAGAGAGTTAGTTGAGTAGGGATTGCAGTTTGTGAAGGACAGAGAGTTAGGGATTCCTGTTCATGAATGGTAGTTAATAAATCCTGTTAGAAAAGTAAGCTGCCAGTCAAATAGAGTACAAGTTTTGAGAACCTAAAGAAAAGCCAGTAGTGCTTGAATTGGAAAGTACTTTTAGTCCTGTATGTGTAAAGCAAATATCATCTTGATAAATGAGAAACATTGAAAGCCTATTTCAGGAGAGTGCAACAAGTATATACGTGACTGGAACGCAAGTTTGCAACAAAAATAGTAATTGTAACCACAATCGTTTGGAGCTTGAAATTTTAAATAAACTTGTTACTTTGTTTCATACAAGAGAGACTCAAGCCTGTGTTTCCAAGCCAAGAGGCTTCTGCTTTATAACACTCATAGCAATTCAGATATTAAAGCTTTGGCAGAAGACTGCACATAGGTGCATGCTTCTTTAACAAACTGGTGTCCTCCCTTTCTGGCCTTACAATACTCTTTAATGAGAATTAATTTTTGAAAAGTTCCCAGAAAATTTCAGGAGTAATGCTGATAACTATAAAACAGCTAAATAAATTAATGAGAAAAATCCATTCTTTCCAATTGAAAAGATCTATCACCTCTTCTTCCGGACCAGACATTTGGTATAGTTCTTTTATTGGCCCTGGTATTGAGTGGCCCCGGTCTCCTAGTAGGGCCATTGCTGAGACGGATCCTTGCCTTGTAGCGTTTTGCTGGCCCCATGCTTCCCTTTCTTGTCGCACTAACTTTGGCCCATCCCGTTCAATAGTCCAGGCCCTTTATTGAAATCTTGACTCCTGACTGCTTAGCTTGCACAAAGAAGAGAGCGGAACTGGTTTTTAAATTGATTTTAATGTATATATTGTGTTAACCGTTTATGCCTATGTTTTTGTTTCATATTGTATGTTCTTGTATTATTTTGCATATGTAGAAACTGCTCTGAGTCCCCTAGGGAAGATGGGACAGTATATAAATAAAGTTTTTATTATTTATATTATTATAGCTGCACTTAAAATCTATCAAGTTGCTTCAGGGTTAAACAGTGACTTCATACCTCAGGAGTTTGATTAATCTGGATTTTGTTCCAGAGTTATCTAAGCTATTGAAAGTATTTTGAGGAAAGGATTCAATAATTTGATAGGTACTCTAAAGTCTGGAATAAACTAAGGGGCAGATTCACCTTAACCCTGATATGGGAATCGCCTTCTGGTCCAGAGTTAAAATGAGATGGCCAATTTTACCAGTATTTTGCATGTTGAAACCAATGTGGGAAGTAGCAACCAGTATACTGGTGTCATCACTTTTAGGGTTCACTAAGAGGCACAAAGAACAAGTGGAAAGTGAACTCAATGAAGAAATGAATACATTGAATTAAATGAGATCACTGATCTGATTGTGGTCAGAGCTTTTTGGCAAAGCACAGTGATATCTGGTGACTTCCAAGTCAAATGACTGAGAGGAATGGTGAGTCACTGTATGTTTTAATCAAAACTTTGAAGGCATTATTCTGATGTATATAATCCTATCCACAAGATAGATTCGGTGCCTTGGACACCTCTTTAAAGTTCTGGTTGTGATCTACTTTAGATTTAGCAGAGATTAAGAAGCAAGCCTGACTGTAAAATAATATACCATCTCAAAAAATTAACAGTCTCTGTAAAGCTTAGTGGGGAGGGCATACATATATGTTTAGAATTTCTCATAATTTATCTTCCCAAAATATTCCAATGAACAATTTTGCTAATTAATCTTGGAACTATACAAATTTTATTTAAAAAAAGGGGAGGGGGATAAGGAAGGAAAGTCACATGTACCTATGAAAACCTGAAAAAATAAGCAAATATTGGTCTGGAAGACAAATAACCCACAAATTATTTTCAGACCCATGCATTAGTTTATTTTACCCTCCTAGACCACTAAAATTAGAATTGAGAAGACTGCATTTAAAACAGTATTATATATGCAGACAGAAAAACCCACTGAAAACAAAGGATAAAGAAGTAGGTTAGACTCTGTTGCCATGGTTTTAACCAGAACAGTCTCCTTTGTGGACCCACCTTAAGAGAGAAGACAAAGAAGCTAATAACAGGGTTTAGGTGCTCAGAGGAACCACTGAATTGATTTTAATTTTAAATCATTTTAATTTTGCTTATTTTCATTTGCTTAATTAAATTAAGTGAATGCATTACAATGGTTAAAAGTCTCCTACAATAATTCAGTCCATTATTCTAGGGTTTCAGAAAATTAAAGAGACTTTAATTCAGTCTTTATTGTCTAATTTCAATAAAGTATTGTGAAATAAGAGCTGATTAAAAGAAGCAATTGAGAAAGAAGAAAACAGCTCATGTTTCAGTTGTTAATCTTAACTGGAATAGAGTAACTCAACGTATGGAATTTAAAAAGGTCTTCATTTGCCAATTTACTATTTATTCAGTGGATCTCCTGTAGCTGGGGCTAACAGTTGGATTTTGGCCCCAATGTTTTACTCGTGCAACAGATTATAGAAAGGCACCTTTCTTCACAACAGAATTTATCTATGAGAAACATGGGGATTTTTTACACAATGTGATTATGCTGCTATGATTTCATTTTAACTACTCTGGCAATATCCTATGGAATCCAGGACTTGCAGTTTAAAGAGAGAGTATTGTGCCTCATCAAAGTACAAGTCTCAGGATTTTATCGTATGAAGCCATGGGATCAGGGATGGTTTCTTGGCAGGGGATTGGACTGGATGGCCCACAGGGTCTTTTCCAACTCTATGATTCTATGTGATGAGAAACAATGAAAGTTGTGCTGGACAACACATTTAAAATGCTGTCTCAGGTCCCATCTACACTGCCAAATAATGCAGTTTGAAATGGCATTATATAGTCAGTGTAGACTCATATAATGCAATATTACTGTATTGAAATGAATTATAAGGGTTTACACTGACCATATAATGCAGTTTGAAACTCTAATGTGAAAAAGGCAATTTATAAAACTACAGTATCAGACTGTTTTTATACAAAACAATTTCACTCAGCATCCTGAGTTAAATTCCATCTACCGCATTTTAAAAGGCCATGGTGGAAGTAGAAGAGGATCAGTAATATTCAGTAATAGTGTATTTCATGGATTCTAAGACATCATTGATTGAGTATACTACCACCATCAATAAAAATACATAAGATGCACTTGTGATTCTAAGTTGTACACCATTTTTAGAGATGTTTATATAGAAAAAGTAGCTTATCATAGAAATGAATAAATACAATATTACCATGGAGTACCTCTCCCATGAAGGAGGAGTAACTACTCTCCCATCATAAAAGGAAATATAATTGATGTACCTATTAAAATTACACACGATATAGATAAATTGTTCAGGAAGAAGCTTTCCTCCATTTCAAGATCATCCAGTGAAACTAATGATGGAACGTCAACACAATACAAAGAATTCTTTCTTTGTACAGTTTATTCATGTGGTGAATTGTGTATTTCATATGATAAATTTCAGGTCTTATGTTATTAAGGATCTATTATCATGTTGTGGTCTCTCCTGGCATGTTCCAAGTTGTCTAATGTTGTTACCAGCTGACTGATGAAAAAAAAGAAGAGGAATTCATAATATAAGAGATTCATGATTATCGCTTTGCAAAAGCGAATTATCATACAATTGATACTGTTAACCTCACAGTGAACTATTGATTCCATTTTGTTAACTGATGATGTAAACCCAAGCACAATTGAATCTTTCAGATGAGGTTTAAATAGGCTGCAGGAAACTATTGCCACACAGCAACAGGGAACATCTACACTATAGAAATACATCTACACTATATACATCTACACTATAGAAATAATGCAGTTTGACATCATTTTAATTACCATAGCTCAAACCTATGGAATCATAGGCATTTGTAGTTTTGCAATATATTTAGCCTTCTCTACCAAAGAGTGCTGGTGCCTTACCAAACTACAGCTCCCATGACTGCACAGCACTGAAGCGTACCAGTTAAAATGGTATCAAACTGCACAAATTCTACTGTGTAGATCAGGGGTCCTCAAACTAAGGCCCAAGGGCTGGATGCGGCCCTCCAAGGTCATTTACCCGGCCCTCGCTCAGGGTCAACCTAAGTCTGAAACGACTTGAAAGCACACAACAACAACAATCCTATCTCATCAGGCAAAAGCAGGCCCACACTTCCAATTGAAATACTAATAATTTTATATTTGTTAAAATTGTTCTTAATTTTAATTATTGTATTGTTTTAAGTGTGCAGTGTGCATAAGATTTCATTCATGTTTTCTTTTTTAAAATTATAATCCAGCCCTCCAACAGTTTGAGGGACTGTGACCTGGCCCTCTGTTTAAAAAGTTTGAGGACCCTTGGTGTAGATTAACTTCTAGATAGTCTAACAAATAGTTAATAATGTGAATGTCGTGAACAATGATTTCCAAATTCTGGTCCTCTAGATATTTTGGACCTCAGATCCCTGCAGCCTTAGCAATTTTAGCAACTGGTCTGAGATTCTGGAAGCTATAATCTGAAACATCTGTAGAATCACAGTTTGGGAATCACTGTTGTAGACTAATGACCTCATCACACTCACCAAATTCAGCATCCTAAGATGCTTTCAGCCTGTTTTGAGGATGGAGAAACAATGTTCAGTCATCACTTAACATTGTGTGACTTCCGCCAGAGACGCAAACCCAACCGGGGTGGAAGCATCCTTTATTTCTATGTATAGCTCTATAATTCCATATGGTTGCCTTGGATATCCATGAATATACCTGCAATGACTTTATCTCCAGGTAGAATCAAAGTGTCATTTGCAGATGTATTTTGAAAGGAATTGCATTTTTTAAAAATGCACCAGCCCCTTCTACTTTCTCAGCACTCTTTGTGGGAATGGGCCAATGTGCTACTGCTGGTGTCAATTTTCCAACCAGTCATTTAAAAGGCCAGAAGTGGTGTCACAATAGAAAGATTAGAGGGGTTTGGTTCTTCTTTCAGGTTCTAGACTATGCTCTTTCCTTTCACCACTCTTATCTGAGAAGGGGATACTTCTTTTTTTGTAAGAGTTCCTACTGTACCTTAACACTGTTAAAAGGGAAGCATTCCCTTCTCTTAAAGTGGTGAAAGTCCTATTTGAATGCATGCACCTCCTGGTTGGTAACCAGGGGTAGTTGGCCTCCTAATTTAGGTTTAGCACTTTGCCATCTTTGAAATTGAATTTATCCATAGGTTATATCAAAACCCATAGGTTTGGCCCCAATAACCTGTCCTTGAATTATAAACGTGGTTGATTTATCCAAAAGCATATACTGTAATGCTATTGTTTAAAACTTTAAAATGTAAAGGATATTGTATAGTGGATTCTTAGTTTAATTAGTTTAAATTAATAGTTCCATGATCAGTACAGATTTTGTGTGGGTGATTAATGTGCTGATTTTGGCCAGTATCTTATTGGTGACATATGTAGGCACCATAAGAGATTATTCCAACATAGGGTCATTGCAGACAAAGGTGGGAATATTGTTTATTTTTGTTTTGATCCATTTACCTCTTACTTAAAATAACAGGGAGCCTGTTACTTTTCTTCTAATCAGTTGTAGATCCCTAGACATTAATGCATCAATGACCTTTTATCAGTCTATGCAGCACATTGTATCTGTGTTCATCAAGCAGAGGAAAAGTTTGCAACAGCTTTCATGAAAGCAGCATTATTGGTAAGACAAAGACCTTGAAATCCTGTACAACAGAAGAGTCTTTGCAATGGAAAAGGTATAATGGGATTCCATAGCACTGAGCTCTGTGTGCTTCTAAATAACACTAATAAACTACCCTGAAAACATGAAGTGGTATTCTCTGTGAAATGAACACTAGACTAAGCTGAACAAGGTTTAGTCAACAGAGAGAACGTGGCTTGCATAATAAGGTAGTAAATTCTACTTATAGATGCATTATTAGGAAGATACAGTTTATTGAGGACTACATTTTTACTAATGAATTCCTTTCAATTAATAAATATGCTAGAAAATAATGTGATTTAGTATGGGAAATAAAATTATGAAAGCTCATTAAAATCAGTGAACGTGCTACAGACACCTTGGTATGAATAATTCATCAACTGTACAGTGAGTGCATTTACTTTTGAAAGAGCCATTCGTAAATTACTTTTATTACTAAGCTATTCTATTTTTTATTTTATTTTGTGCTGGGAAGAAAAATACACAGACTGACATACCATGTGCATACACAGACAAGGTCTGTGAAGCTTTGGAAAATTTAATTGCAAATTGATTAACAAGGAACTTTACTAATTAAATCTACTGAAAGAGATTTAGGTTGACATCATGCTAGTAGGTACTCATAATAAAGAACTGTCCCATTGCATTAAATGCAGTACATTTGTCACTATTAAACTAACATCTATTTATCTGAGCTGACAGTCAATAGAGGAAGAAAGCCAATCTTTATAGTATTAGAATAAATATATGGATGGTTTTCTACTAATCATACCATTAAAGATCCTTTAAAAAGTTTTATAAGGTCCAAGTTATTGTTATTAACATGACAGTTTTATGTTTATTTTCTGCCAAGTACATTTGTTTAAAAAGCATCCAGTTTTAAGAATGCATAAAACTACATGGAGTAATAATAAAAATGCAATATAGAAAAATGGTTCACTGTTAGAACAGGTTATCTGTCAGGAAATAACCAACAGTCAACATGCTGAATATAAGTTTTTGCATTCAATCCCATCAAAAACTGCAATATAAATGACAAAAACATGTCCTGTATATATAAAGAAAATTAAACCCAAAACATAATAAAGACACAATCTCTTTCTAGAAAGAGATTAGCTAGGCAAAGCAAGGGAAATAAACCCAGGAAGTGGGGTTGAGAGATTATTTGAGTGGGATTCTTGTGTATACTTCTCACATGCCCAATGGAAAGACCTGTGGCATGTAGTTAATTCTTGGGGGGGGGGGGTGTTTTGGTGTGGGACTGTACTTACATCAATGGTTTTCCTTCCTCAGTCCACAGTATTTTCTGAATCTTTTTAGAAGAGATATGAAAAGTGAAATGTCCCATTCAAAACTTAGCTTTACATTTAATTTCACAATATTGACCACTAGAAATGATGTGTGTGTGTGTGTGTGTGGGGGGGGGGGGGTTAACAATCAATCACAGGCCTGCAAACAACCCCCTCTCCATATTGTAGCTCTTTTAATGCAATGTTGGGTGCTGCATTAAAAATGTTGTACCATACAGTTTGTTCACAATTTCATTACTAATTTAAATACTAAGTTCATTACATTACACTATCGTCTTACAATATCAAATCATGTTCTGAAAAAAACTATATGTGATAGAGGAAGTCAAAAGTCATTTTTTGATTTAAAATGCCAAATTCCTATAAAACCAGCATATTTTCTATTTTTTATGAACTTCAGTTTGTTTAGTTTAGTTAAACTTTAGTTGTATTAGCTATAAGTTGCACAAATTGTAATTTTTAGTATATTGTGTTAACATTGTTCTTTTGTTGCATGAAATACTTTTCAGAACAAATTATGTGTTTGGCAGAGAATTGAAAGTACTTTGGTCCATGAACCTGCTATTTCAGTAGAGCTATGCTATTATTAATAGTGGACACATATGGGTTGAGCATCTTCAATAACACACCTCTCTTCAATCATTCAATTGCATCAAATGCATAAACTCATCAATTAATAGTCCCACTATTATACTTCTGAACATCCTTGTAACTGCCTACCCATACTACCACTGTTTGTTTTTTTAAAAAAAAAAATTAGAGCACAATTTATTGCAGAAGTCCACCTTTAAAACAAAATAAAACAGACATAACAATACCAATATAAAATAAAAGGAAAATGGCTAGCTTGAAAATGAGGGGGGAGGGCAAAGAAGATGGAGAAAGGAGGCAAACCCTGCTCTCTGATATCCTTTTACTACTACCATGCTGGCAAAGAAGTGAAAGGAACCCATCACACCAAGATCGGTGTTGGGAACATTGCAGGGTTGGGGGCTACGGACATGTTTTACCAATCAATAGTTAGGGATGGGAGGATCACAAGGAGGAGGCAAGACAGCAGTAGGCCACAGCATCATGTGATGGGATTAATCATTAAACTTGAAGATCCAGCTGCAATGCTGGTTTGCCTGCCTCATGTGGGAATATTTATAGTCACGGTTAATTGTAATTTTCCTCCTCCCCCCTTTCTCCTGGCATGTCATTCCCATGTGCTAGGAGAGCTCTGGCGCCATGCTAATGGAGGTCATGTAAGTTCTTTTAATTTAAAAATGGGTTGGGGGGGGGTTGAGGGGGGTTGTGTCCTAGCTGTTTTCTGGGCTAATTTAGGGTCTGCTGTCTCGACTGCCCACACAAAAGTCCAGAACTTCTGAGGGTGCAGTCCAGACAGTAGAAGTATTGAGTTTGTCCCGTGCCTTCCAAAAAGGCACATAATAAACCCACTAACAAATTAATTCATAACCGGGTTTTCCTGGTTTGTAGTGATTAAATTTGTTTTTCTGTGGGACATAATCTAGATGGCCCACTTTAAAGTGTGGTAACTCCCACTTTAAAGGTGTTGTCTGGATGCACCCTGGGTTGCCACCTCGGGAATCCTTCCTGGATCTGGTACTCAGGTTTCGGTACACCTTTATAGTGGACCAGTGGCTCTGTTGATCAGTGGTTTCAGAGGGGTAAAGTGTATAGTTCTCCCTTTCAATGCTTAAAAGAAAACAATCAGATAGAATTATAAAAATACAACCAGTAAATGTTTATTATATAAACAATTAAGTTAGAAATGATGCCCCTGAGCTCTTTCTATACTTCCAACTCCCCAAAACCTATTTAAATCTTATCAATTCCTCCCTTCCTAACTAGTTCAACACTTCATAGTCACCCATTTGTGGAGGGAGGTGACAAAAAGGGGAAGAGACAAAGAAATATAAATCACTATAGAGGGAGGAAGACAGAAATAGAGAGAGAATCCAAGAACAGTAGATCAATAGGGTGAGAATAATTTGTGAATCATCCAAGTTTGCCCAGTATTGTGTGAAAAAAGAAATCCAACAAGGAAAGGGAATTCCCATGCACCTTCATCTCTTAAAGACTGACATTCGGAAAGGTCCATGGTTGGATTTATCTTAGTTACACCCCATTTGGATTACTGCAATGCATTCTTCTTGGGGCTGCCTTTGAAGGGTGTTCAGAAATGTCAATTGATCCAAATAGCTGCTGCCAGATTGTTAACAGGGACTGGAAACAAGGAGCACACAACTGCTTTGCTGCAACAGCTCCACCAGCTGCCAGTTTGTTTCTGTGCACAGATCAAAGTACTGGTATGACCAATGAAGCCCTACATGGTTCAGGTCCAAGCTATTTGGCAGATTATATCTGCCTATATGAACCTGTCCAGGCCCTGGGATCCTCAGGAGAGGCCCTTCTTTCATTCTGCAGGTATGGTTGGTGGGGACCCAAGAAAGGGCCTTCTTGGTGGCTGCCCCTCAACTCTGGAACTCTTTGCCTAGGGAAGCCAGAATTCCCTCTCCATGTTTTTGAAGAATGAACCATTGAGTGCTGCATGGTGTTAGGAATTGTTTTTAGCAGATTTTTAATTGTTAATTTAATAATATTTTAAATATTTTAAATGATTGTAATATTTAAGCGTATTTTAATATTTATGTTTTTTAGTTATTTAAATTGTATAGTTTTTAAAATTGTGAGCTGCTTTGGATCTGAGAGATATGAGAGATAGGGTACAAAAAGATATGATGGTGATGGTGATTGTAATGATGATATCATCTGAGCTTATTTTTGAACAATTAAATCAACTCCCTTCCCCACAGCCACAAGCATATTCTATTCCTGGCATGGTTTCATTATGTTAAACAGTCAGAACAGGTTAAAATCATCACCTGAGGACACCATTCTTACTGAATTTGTTGGAGAGAAAGCCATGCTTTTACTAAAAACTTAGAATGATAATGACATTGTAATTAATTTGCTGAGGTGTCCAACAAACAGGAGTGAATCAACAATTTCCCCCAAGCTATAGATCAGAAAGATGATTCAGTAAAGTCCAATGAAAACTGATCCAGTCCACAATGCATATTTTATGCCTGGATGGAATTAACAAGGACCATATCTCAGTATGTGTAAGAATCTGAAATCTGATGTTTTATTTTTGCTGTTTTGTGAGAAGCATCCACTAGAGAATTGCTGGAATTCTCGCTGAAAGGATTAGAAGAGAATCTTAGCATTATTTAAATTCATGAGGAAAAAGATGCTTACCCTCATGGTAACAGAAACTCATTTAAGCAGAATGGTTGCAACCTGAGAATCAGTTGCACAACTGGCACAAGATAGGGAGGGATTATATCTTTGTAGAATCTCACTTCTGACTGAACATACCCATAGTTTCAGTTATGCACAATTGAAGGAAAACCAATCCATGGAAGCTGGCAGAGGCATTACTTCATCTAATGAACAATTTATTTACTTTATTTGTATACCGCTCTATCTCAGCCCGTAGGCGACTCAGAGCGGTTTAGCAATTCCTGACATTATGCAAAACCTTTGTACTCCTTCTTGAGTTGTCTAGTTAAAATGCTAAATCAAAGGTTCCCAAATGAAGGCCCGTAGGCCAGATGTGACCATCCAAGGTCATTTACCCTCTCTAAACTTTAGTCTCAGGATCCACCTAGGTCTGAAACGACTTGAAGACACACAACAACAGCAATCTTAATTAACTTGACTATCTCATCAATCAAAAGCAGGCTGACACTTCCCATTGAATTACTGGTAAGTTTATGTTGGTTAAAATTGTTCTTCATTAAATATTTTATTGTTCTTTCTTTTTGCACTACAAATAATATATGCGCAGAGTGCATAGGAATTTGTTCATTTTTTTTCCAATGTATAGTTTAACCCCTCAACAGTCTGAGGGACCATGAACCGGTCCTCTACTTAAAACGTTTGAGGACCCCTGTGTGAAATCCTCCTATTCTCTTCTCTCACACATTTTTGAAAAAGTGGAAACATTGTTGCTTTAACATTTGTTTTCATCTACCTTCAATCCATGTCCCCTAGTCCGGCATATTTTAACAGCCAGGAATGAAATTAATGTACCTCCATATGCTCAAATTTTGGTATGCAGCCCTAAATCAATTTACATGGACAGTATACTTTTGACCTCAGTGAGAATAAATTTATTCAGCAGTATCCAGTGACAAACCTTTTTCCCCTGTAATACACTATATAAATGCTCACTCCTAAAATATCTCTGAACCAAATAAGAAAAATACATATAACAAACTAAGTATATAGGTGGAAGAAGATGTTCCTTTCTGTGTAAGACAGGGGTTTAGTATGAGATGGCATGATGTGATTATTCCCCTCTCATTTACAATTCAACATCTCAATGAATTTTTCCTTTGGCCCCCAAATTTCTGGTCTTGTAGAAATTTAAGGTTCAAATGAACATCTACAATACAGATTAGGAATTCAAAACAAAGGGCCAAGATAATCTGAACACAGAAAATATAAGGGTTCTGAGTGTTGATTATTTTCAATGTCTCTATGCAATAATAAAAATTTGGGAAATGAAGGAAGAAAAATTTGGGAAGACAATTTATCTTCCTAGTCCACTATAAATTTCAATTGTTACTATCAGTAGAAAAAATCAATTAATTTTTTTCAACATGTCTCAAACATTATTTTCTAAAGTCTACCCTTAATTAGCTCCCTTCAATTTCAACCATAAGCAAAAATGCTGAAAGAGCCGAATCTGCCAGAGCTAGTTTTGGAAAACGGATCTGTGCAAAACCCAATATGTTGTTTTATTCTGAAAAACTGAGAAACCTTTAACTCTTTTACAATTCTGTAGCATGTGATGGGAACTCTGCTCACTTCTGGGGAACAAATATAAGTCTGCCCAGCTGTTTTCCCTTGTCCCTGAATGAGTTATTCGTCATTTGTAAAATAATCTTATTTTATAATTGCCGCAAGATTATTGCAACCCTTGTTTGGGAACAAAACACCTGAAAAATTAATAAGTAAATCAAAGCAGAGCTCAGTTTAGTTTATGGAAAAAATCTCTTTCAATTTTTAGGTCAATTTCACAAATTTCTGGTCAACTTATTTTTTATTGTGTCTTTGACTTCACTCTGATATTCTAATTTATCTTTTGCATGCAAGGTATCTTTGATACAGAGGAATAGTCAAAATATGACAACAACACCCCCCCCCCACACACACACACACACCCATACACACATCTTATATAGGACACTCCAACAGAGTTGCATGATATGAAATTTGGAAAATATATATTGAGTTGAACAGCTCAAGTATCCCTTAACACAGTGGTTCTTAACATGTGGGCCACAAACCACCAGCGGGCTGCAAAGATGAAAATCTGTTCTGCGAGCCTCCTTCCTCTTTATTTTACATTATTTTATTTCCACTCCTTTCATGCCACCTACCACTCCTTCCCTGTCACTGACCATGGCATATGGTCTGTATCAGAAACTAAAGCTGATGTGGTCTATTCAATGCAGTTTTCTGAATCAGAACCCCAAATTAAATCTAAACATGGCCAAAATCTGATTCGTAACCCTTTTGGCAGTAATACTGGAGAATGGTCCGTGGTCAAGTAGTCTCTGGTCAAGTGGTCACTGCTCAAAGTGGTCCCTGGTCAAGTGGTCTCTTGTCAAAAGAAGGTTGGGAACCACTGCCTTACAGAGCCACATTTTAGGAAGATACAGAATAGTTTTGCTATTCCACAACTTAAATACACATACATTCTTGTAGAAAAATGCATGCAAATTTGATTTTATGAGCCTTTTTTCTGCTGTAGGAATCATAACATGAACTTCCACTTGACTGGTTTTAACTGGTTTTAACTGGTAGTACCATGCATTTAGATGTATAAATACTACTTCAATGTATTTGCAGTGCCATAAAAGGCACTGCGAATACATGTGCAAATATCTTTTTTAAAAATTTCTAGATGTATGTGCAAAAAGGTCACCACTCCACATTTGCTGGGGTTAAGGGTATGGGAATTTTTTTATCTAAGAAAACATCTCTTTGGGAATATCTAGGTCTTCCAGCACAATTCTATGGTCAACTTCCATAGAATTGATCATAGAATTGCATTGGAAGACTAAGAGATTCCTAGTATTCTCTCTAGAAATCTATATGTCCTGCAGGATGATTGGAGGAAATTGGCCATAGAGTCACTGTAGAGAATCTAGAGATTCCCAGAAATGACATTTTAATTAAATCTGTGAATAATAAAAAAAACTTAAAAGTAAAAACCGCAAATGTGAAGAGATGTAACTGATTTTACTTCTAAAGAAAATAGACTGATCCTTCCACATGCTGTCAGGAATATTCAGTTTTTTGTGTTTGTATGTTTGCAAAGCTATATTTTAATCTTTAGTTCTCAACATCAGAGATTGAACATGGCATCTTGCTTGTGAATTAATGATACTTGTCAATCCAAAATGCAATGTTGTTACTGGAAAGCTTGCTGGATATATATTATTACTGAATTTACATTCTTACCATTTGAACTACTAGAAGTGACTTCTACAATTAGTTTTGCTTTCTGTCCCTGATTTTTTTCCATAACTCCATTTTCTAGTTACCTCCCACTGTGGCACATCAATATAGTCAGTAACTTCCAATAGTTATTAAGAATTCAGATTATGAGTTGCTCCCAAAACATTCCTTACTATAAATTCATTTACAAGTATTCACGTAATCAGTCAGAAGCATAATAATAAATTACGCAGGTAGGGTAGTATTAAATAGAACCATACTGTACAAATAAAGCATATGATTAAACAATGCATGCCCATGTGGGGGGGGGGGGTCAGTTTGCTGGCCTCCAGAGGATAGAGGACAGCATGCTTGATATCCTCGCACCATGTTTCAGGATCATGGAGTGAAGGGACACAGTTTGGAAGTCCATTTAGGGCAACTCAGTCCCTTATTCCACCTCTTTGGATCTTGTCAACCCATCCTCCCATCCCCTCTCACAGTGTAAGTTTAACTGGTCACTTTGGGGCCAGGTAAAATCGCCCCTTTCATTAAGGGCACTTACAGCCTGGGCTATAGTGTCCATTTTGGGGACTTGTGAAATTGGCTTAGGGTGGTCTCTTATCCCACAACCCCCTTTCCTGTTTTAATCCATTTAGGGAATAGAAAGTGATAGTGCCCATCCCATGATGCAGGGGACTTCATGTCTGTTCATGTCCAGCTCCATAATTTAAACATTTAAACAGTCTCAAAAAAAGGGAAGAGGGAGAAGACAATCAGAAATTTTCTCAGAAGCCTAGGATGCATGATATTCCATTTCTAAAGTACCAAAAACACATGCGATGGGAACTGACAGATTTGCCCATGTTGAATTGTTTCAGTGACCTGGAGAAATTGGTGTTTCTCACCACTTTGCTTCCAATGCATTTTCTCCATAATAATAATCTAGTCTTAAAATTGTGCTCTTTTTAGCTTTTTAACATAACACTGGTCTAATGGAGGGAAGCAAAACTTTGCAAGAGGGAGTTGTGGCAAAATATACAAATATACTAATATTAGAACAGTATTGAACAATATTAATATTAAAGCAATCCAAGTTAAAACCATAAAAACATAAAATCACATCACAAAAGTACATCAGTCTTAAACACCTTCATCTTTAAAAGCCTGCCTGGATAGAAAGGTTTAGCCTGACACCGAAAAGACAACAGGGAGATTGTCATTCTGGCTTCCCTTAGGAGTTCCAGAGTCATTGATCAACCACCAAGAAGGTCCGTTCCCTTGTTCCCACCATCCAAGCTTGAGATGGTGGTGGGACCGAGAGAAGGGCCTCTCCCGAAGATCTCAGGGCCCAAGCAGGTTTGTAGAAGGGAAAGCTATCAGCCAAATTGCCTGGATCTGAACCATCTAGGGCTTTAAAGATCATAACCAGTACTTTTAATTGTGCCTGGTTAACAGACTGGCAACCAGTGGAGCTGCTTCAACAGGGCTGTTGAACGCTACCTTTAGTGAGCTCCAGTTAGCAACCTGGCTGTAGCTCTTTATACCAGCTGAAGCTTCCAAACACTCTTCAGGGGCAGGCCCACTTAGAGCGCATCACAATAATCCAGATGGATGTAACTAAAGCATGTACCATCATGGCCAGATCTGGCTTCTCAATGAGCAGGCACAGTTGGCACACAAATTTTAATTGTGCAAAGGCCCTCCTGGCCACCACCAATATCTGGGTCTCCAGGTTCAGTGCCGAGTCCAGGAGGACCCCCAAACTGTGAACCTGTACCTTCAAGGGGAGTGTGACCCCATTCAGCACAGGATGGATCCCTATTCCCTGGTCTGACTTCTGATTGACAAGGAGTACCTCTGTCTTGTAAGGATTAAGTTTCAATTTGTTTGCTCTCATCAAGTCCATTAGTGATGACAGACACTATTTTGGGGTAAGAACAGCTTCTTTGGCTTTTAGGTGGAAAGGAGCAGTAGAGTGCCTCCTAGTCCCATCCCAATGAGATGACCCAGAAGAATATCATGGTCAATGGTATCAAAAGCCACTGAGAGATCCAGGAGAACCAAAAGGGACACACTCCACCTGTCTAGCTCTTGGCAGAGGTCATCCAACAAGGTGACCAAATCTGTCTTTGTTCCATAGCCAGGCCTGAAACCAGATTGAAATGGATCTAGATAATCCGTCTCATCCAGAAATCCCTGAAGTTGGGAGGCCAAAACACACTTCAAGACCTAACTCAGAAAGGGGAGGTCGGACACTGGCCGATAATTATCCATTACAGAGAGGTTCAGGGATGACTTTTAAATATAGGCCTCACAACTGCCTCCCTTAAAATTGCCCTTATTAGCTCATAACTTTCATCCTTTGGTGAGACAACAAAACATGCCCAAGTTCAAATATTTCTTTTCCACATCTATTGCCCCTGTACTATAAATTATCTGGTTGACACAGTTTATAGATTGTTTATCATTTAAACCGGTCCCATACTGGGACCGGTTTCCCATACTGGGAGAAAAGAGGCATATAATTTAATTGGATTGATGAATTTGCACAACATTCATTTTGCTTTTAACCATATAATGGCACTTATGCTCATTCTTGGGTGAATCATAAAATATCTCTTGTTAAACCATTCAAGGTTATGATGTGGACCTCTTTCATTATGCCAATCCTAAATAATGCTAGAAATGGGCTTTATGTTGACTTCTGGTAAGAAGACTACCATGGAAAACAGCAACACTCTGAAGAAGAAATACATCAACTTTCAGGTTATATGAGTAATTTGTTGTTGGAATTTTAAATACGCATATGCATATTTACTTTACAAGAATTACTCTCAGAAAGGGTCCTTTGTCACAAGTGCTTTGAATGTGTGTGAGAGCATGGTAAGAGGCTGGACTGGAGGTTTGATTACATTGATTACATCATGCTGACCTTATGGTCTCATTCAAATGTAAGATACGCTGATTCCATGATTACCATTGATCACATTATGCTAACCTAAGTTTTTGAGATATCTAGACCTGAGTCTGGACTCATGCAGCCAGGTGCAGTGATTTGCTTTGCTACAAGTTCCAAATGCAGCCAATACTGAGTAATGCTGGGAGTAAGAATTCAGCAACAACCAGAGGGCCTTGTCAAAGGTCAAATTTAAGGTCAAATTTAAGAATTTTTAAGATAAGAGTTGTAGCAATCAGTACAGGATTGCAAAAAAAGTGACAATCGAATGTTGAAGTGCTCACTTTGCACAAAAGGCTTTGCTAGAGGAGGCATTTGCTAGGTAAGGCTGTCATCATGTAACTGAAGTAATTCTTCCACTATACCACTTTCCTCCTCTTTTCCCCTTGAAGGATTATAAGATTGTTAGAAATGTGACAAATTATCAGCATGAGATAAGAGGAATTCTCTCCTTATTTACAAGATTGATATTAAAAAGCCATTGATGTCATAAGCTTCCCATGCTTGTTAGCTAATAATGGCCTCTGACTCAGACAGCTTAAATGATCAGAAAGATTTCACTTTTCAAGCTTGTAGGATAGCCATATAATGATATTTTTTCTGTAATATGCAAAGATATCCACTATTTAGGGATCATACTTTCTCGTGTGTGGAGAGAAGGGGGAACTGAGTGAAACGGCACAAGCTCATCTGCTAGATTGTTTTGCAGAGTGTACAAGGGCAAGCATTATTCTTGCTTTCCCATTGCTACAATAAGCCAATGTTTAAATAAAAGATGTACTGCTTGCCTTTCTGGATAATGTTACTCCAAAGTGGCTTACAAATTCAAAGCAGCAACAATAAGTTAAAACAATTTACATGCATATAAGCTATCCCATTACAAAATAAATCAACCTGAACCTTCAACAGAAATTAAAGATGGAACGAATTACAGTAATTCTTTGCAGATTTTATTTTTGCAGATTTGATTATTCACAGATTTGATTTAAATGTTATCTCTAGGAATCTTTGGGTGCTCTAGTGTGACTATAGTCAATTTTGTATAGTCATGCTGGAAGACCTAGACATTTCTAGAGAGAATATTTTAATCAAATCAATAAACAATAAAATCTGTAAATGTCAAATTTGCAAAGAATTACTGTAATTTGTTGCATTTGAACTGTTCTCTGGGAATCTCTAGGTTAGGCATGGGCAAACTTTGGCCCTCCAGGTGTTTTGGACTTCAGTTCCCACAATTCCTAACAACCTACCAGGTTATGGGAGTTGAAATCCAAAACATTTGGAGGGCCAAGGTTTGCCCATGCCTAACCTAGAGATTCCCAGAGAACAGTTCAAATGCGAAAGTTTACCCATGCCTGCTCCAGGTGTGCTAGCAGAGATTGGCCATAAAGTTGTACTGCAAGACCTAGACATTCTTAGATAAGTGTTCTTTCAGGTAAAAAAAAATAGTGATTTGTTTATTTGTAGTTGTTTACTTTCATAAGAATTCTGTACCCCTAACCCTAGAGAATGTGGAAGGGTGGCTGTTTACTCAGTAAAAGTCCATTAAAGTAGCGATGGGCAACTGTGGCCTTCCCAAATGGAGCAAACTTAAGTCTTTGAAAGCTTATACCTAATAAGGTATAAGCTTTCAAAGCCCTTTGTCAGTTTTGTTCACACATTTCTAGTTTTTCCAAAGACATTAATAGCAATCATACTTTGATCTAGATTAGCAATCTGCAATATAGTGTTTATCAGTAATACTCTGAAGAAAATATAGTACATCAGCTTTCAGGTTATATGAGCAATTTGATGTTAGAATTTTAAATACACATATTGTATTTACTTTACAGGATTTACTCTCACAAAAAATATAATGATGGTCATTTGCTTTCAGAAATTTAAACAAAAATTTGATAGAGAGACTGATTAGCATCCATGGTTATGACAGCAATAGGAGGTTTTCACATAGAGGGCCATTTATCATTCAATATCAGATTGCCACATGTGCTGTTATTGTCTAGCATCAGGCACTGTGAAGACTTGTTTGCATACATTACATACAGCTTGTGCAGTGCTTTTATTTTTCTGAACAAATGTAGTCCTCCACATAGTTTGGGTTATTACCTGCAGTTGTTCATTAATTCTGTTCTCATTATCTTCAAACAATGTTGAATGAGAAAGGACCTCCTAATTATTTGATTGATTTTAAGGATCTTCAGCCAAATCCCATCATTATAAAGGTTAGTCGGGTTGAAAGGGAAAAAAAGAGAAAAGAAAACAACCCAAGAGATTTTCATGAAGTTAATTATTTTGGGAACTAATTTATGTCAGAATGCACATGTTGTACTCAGCATGGAATCCCTTTCAAAGAAATCTATGGTTGTACCCAATTAGAGCATTCCCTCCTCCCTTGAACAAAGATCAGAAGGAAGTTCTCTTAATCCCACCATATGCTTGTACACATGGAGCTGGCAAGGAAAGGCCTAAGATTAGAAAATTGGATTTTGAATCATTATGTGGGTGGAAGATGGGGACTGAAGACCTTGACTAGTGCTAGATTATCTTCTTACAATTAAGATCTGGTCTGATGCCTAAAATTGTGCTGTGCATTTTGCCTTTGTCCACATTTCTCTCATCCTGACAATGTTTCTACCATGAATAAACAATTTTCTCAGTTCCAAAATGATATTAAAATCAGTATTGTTCTGTTTTCTGTATGTATTTTGTATCTTATCCACTCTGATACCAAAATAATATATGGATGTCTTCACATAAAATGAAAATGCTACCAAAAGAAACAAGTTAACTAATGAAAAATAGAAATGCAATATGAATAAGCATGCATGTTATCATTCCTTGTTTCCTTTCGGTTTTCCTTTTCCTTTCTCCTTTCCTAGATATTTCACATGAAAATTAAATAAGTAAGTAAACTTTATTATGGTTGATGACCAGATCATAACAGGGGGACCCAGTCCCGCACATCCACATCAAACCCAATGGGTTATATACTTCAAACTTGAACAAATTTTAAAATCTAAGCTAAAAATCACATTCAAGTCGTTATTAAAACCTAACCCACAAGATCATCCGAAGGCAGTCTAAAGAGAGGTAGTGGGGATGGCACCGGGGAGGGGGGAATATCCAACATTATAAATATCAGTCTATATCTGATTTCTCATTTGTATTCCAGAGGTGAAGCTTGGATCTTTTTAACCCTCAATCATTGTCCACCAGATTTTAATTGCAGCCGTGCAGAACTTAGCAACCTTGTACGTTGCAGCCAAGTTTGTGCCTGAGAGCAGCAGAGCTACACTGAATTATCTAGAGCATCCTGGGTATTTAATTGTTCATGGTGACATGAGATGAGATCGAATGTCACTATAAAACAGGCACTGCAGAAGCACGTGCTCTGTTGTTTCTATGTGACCTGAGTCACAGGGACATAGTCTCTCAGACTATGGGGTCTTCTGGTAATGACTTTCCAGTATGGCAGAAGGAAGCGCATGGCATTATGCCAAGGTGAAAGCTCTCTGATGACTGGCTACCTCTAACACAGTAAGATATTCCATAGGGGAGGTACAGCCCCTACTGTCTGCACTGGTAATAAAGGATGGGGTGCTAGATAGATCTGTTTGGTACCAATGTCTGTTATTTGTTGTTTGATCTGGGATTTGACTTGGTCATATCCCATGCTGGTTAGTAGTTCTGAGGATAGATCCAGAGATGCAATTTTGCCTACTATCTCCCTTTGCCACCTGGATTGAAAATTGTCCTTTATAATGAGAGGTGCAAGGCCCAGAGGAGAGAGGGATAGTCTGAGCCAGTAACTCAGTTCAACATGGAAAGTATGTAATACAGCATCAACAGAAATATAGTAACTCAAGGGAAGTAGTATCACTTTGTTCTTTTTTGGTCAGACCTCACCTGTAATATTTTGTCTAATTCTGAGTACCACAATTCTAGAAGGATACAGGCAAACGGTATTGTATCCAGAAAAGAATGGCCAAACTACTAATGGCCAAAATGCTAATGGGGCAATCATTCCTTGTTTCCTTTTGGTTTTCCCTTTCCTTTCTCCTTTCCTAGATATTTCACATGTAAAGTAAGTAAGTAAGTAAACTTTATTATGGTCAATTTCAAGATCATAACAACTCTGTTTCTAAGTAACTACTAGTTCAAGCCCTATGAGGAGTGGCTTAGGGAGCTGAGTTTGCTTAGCCTGGAGAAGTGAAGTTTAAGAGAAGACATTATAGCCTTGTTTCAGTATTTTAAAAAAATGTTATGTTGAAGATGGGGCAAACTTGTTTTCTACTGCTTCATAAATTCAAACTGCAGAAAAAGTGATCCACCTAAACATTAGGAATAACTTTCTGACAGTAAGAATTTTGTGCCAGTGGAATATGCTGCCTTGGAATTCAGTGGAGTCTTCTTCCCTGGAGGTTTTTAAAACTAGAGACCATCTATCAGGGGAATTTGGGATTGGGATGGATAGCCCTTCCAACTCTGATTCTAAGTAACTATTATTTCAAGCTCATTACTTTTGTTATCACTCTTTAGATGGAAATGTTAATTATAAATATATGGTAAGCCAATCCAACCCATGCTCATTTTATTACATGGGAACAAACTTCAAAGACCTTCCCTGACTGCATGGCCAGTGACAATATTTCTCAATATTATTGGGTAATGGTCTTGCATATAAAATAGTTTAATCTGCTTTTATGACAATTTAAACCTTTTATTGTAAATATGTTTTCTTTCTATTCTTATGTGTCTTCAAGTCATATCTGATTTCCCCTTAAAATATGTTGGGTAAAATTCTGGGGAAGTGAGTAAAAGGGCAGACACTGGTCACCGACAGTTGTGTTTAATCTGTTAGACATTTTCCCAAGTTTTTGGAGTCGCTTCTGCTCAAAAAAACCTAAACTTGATTGAAATTTCCTGAAGTGTAGTAATGCTTGCAAATAAGTGCAGGAAAATGAGCACAGTTATTATTTATAAAGCAATGAGATCACATAAAATTGTGCCAGCGACTTGTCCAATTTGCTTTTAATGTCTGTCTCTGTATCTGATATTTGGGCTTAAGTGTGAAGTTTGTACACTCCATGGAATAAATAGATGTGTAACAATATCAAGTGAAAGATGTAGAATACAAACTATCAAAGCAGTATTGTACAAAATAAACGGGTTGGATTTTTATCCAGTTTCTTGTTTCATAGTGAGCAAACTTTAAAAATGATCCATACTCTTCCATTACTGAAATATTACAGCCTGCATATGTTTAACCAGGATAGCCTGTTTACTACCATTTTGTCATGCAGCAACATGATCTCAGTAAAGCTAGTGTTTTTAATATGATTTGTGTTGGAGAAATATATTTTGCAAATGATGTATCCTAATAAGATGGGTTTGTGCCCACTGCCCAGGGGACCTGAGAACCAATTGAACACACAGTATTGGAAGATCAAGCAAAGCCATTTATTTACAGTCTTTGCAGAGAGAGGTGCTTGGCAATAATTTTCAAAGCAAGAATACTCCAGCATACTTCCATATAATTTACTAGCTGTGCCCTGCCACGCGTTGCTGTGGCCTATAGTAAAACTTATCAAAGTTGAGGTAGATATCTGGACTATTATGAAAGAGAGGTCCCTACCTATTCCTTCCCCCTTTTCCTCCCCCTTTCTCTCCTTTCTTCCTTCTCTACCTCTTTCTTTCTTTCCTTCTTTCACTACTTGGTTTCATCCTTCTCTCTTTCCTTCATTCCCTCCCCCTTCCTTCCTTTGCCTTTCTTCCCTCCCTGTTTGCTTCCTTCTTTCACTTTTTTTTCCTTTTATTTCACCACCATCATAACAATAACAATAATGCAATGCATTGCCTCCGGGACCTGACACCTCTCCCATTCCCCCTAAAAGGGTCTCAGAGGAACAATAGCATAATAATAATAATAGAAATAACAACCTTTACCCGCCACGTGTTGCTGTGGCCAATCTTCCCTCTTTCTCTCCTTCTTTCCCTCCCTCCCTCCTTCCTTCCTTCCTTCCTTCCTTCCTTCCTTCCTTCCTTCCTTCCCATCTTTCCTTCTCCTCTTCTTTCTCTATCTCTTTCCTTCCTTCCCCCTTTTTCTTTCTCTTCTGCTGTCTCTCTTTTCTTTCCTTCCATCTTTCCTTTTCTTTCCTTTTCTTCTTCCTCTAACTTTCCTTCCTTCCCCCTTTTTCTTTACCTCCCTTTCTCTTTCTTCCTTCTTTCCTTCCTTCCTGTCTTTCCTAGATTTTGACAGGGCGGGAAGGGGCGGGGTGGGGTTTGGAGGTGGCGTGAAGTAAAAGGAGGTAAGATTGGGGCAGGGGAGTGATGGAGCGTGGGGTTGCGTGTGTGTGTGCGGCAGCGGGGGGAGTGATGGAGCATGGGGTTGCGTGTGTGTGTGCGGCGGCGGGGGGAGTGGGGTTGCGTGTGTGTGTGCGGCGGCGGGGGGAGTGGCGTTGCGTGTGTGTGCGGCGGTGGGGGTAGTGATGGAGCGTGGGGTTGCGTGTGTGTGTGTGGTGGCGGGGGGAGTGGGGTTGCGTGTGTGTATGCGGTGGCGGGGGGAGTGATGGAGCGTGGGGTTGCGTGTGTGTGTGCGGGAAGCGGCGCGGCGGGGCTTGGAGTGGGCATGGTTTCCGCAGAGGGAACGTTGGCCGGAAGGCCATGTGCGCGCGCCAGGGAACTTGCGGCTGGGTGCCAATGCGCATGCTCAGTTGTTTTGCCGTTTTGTGTGTTGAGTGTGTTGTTGTGTTGTTTTTCATTTTGAGTAGATATGTTTGTACCTTGTGGGTTGTGTTATGGGCATGGGAATTTTGGTTAAGTTTCGTTGGGGGATTTTTGAGTTTTGTTGTTTTGCCATTTTGTGAGTGTGTTGTTGTGTTGTTTTTCATTTTGAGTAGATATATTTGTACCTTGTATGTTGTGTTATGGGCACGGGGATTTTGGTTAAGTTTCGTTGGGGGATTTTTGAGTTTTGTTGTTTTGCTGTTTTGTGAGTGTGTTGTTGTGTTGTTTTTCATTTTGAGTAGATATGTTTGTACCTTGTGGGTTGTATTATGGGCACGGGGATTTTAGTTAAGTTTCATTGGGGGATTTTTGAGTTTTGTTGTTTTGCCGTTTTGTGAGTGTGTTGTGTTGTTTTTCATTTTGAGTAGGTATGTTTGTACCTTGTGGGTTGTGTTATGGGCACGGGGATTTTGGTTAAGTTTCGTTGGGGGATTTTTGAGTTTTGTTGTTTTGCCGTTTTGTGAGTGTGTTGTTGTGTTGTTTTTCATTTTGAGTAGATATGTTTGTACCTTGTGGGTTGTGTTATGGGCACGGGGATTTTGGTTAAGTTTCGTTGGGGGATTTTTGAGTTTTGTTGTTTTGCCGTTTTGTGAGTGTGTTGTTGTGTTGTTTTTCATTTTGAGTAGATATGTTTGTACCTTGTGGGTTGTGTTATGGGCATGGGAATTTTGGTTAAGTTTCGTTGGGGGGTTTTTGAGTTTTGTTTCCTCGTTGGATGCCCCTAACAAATTTATATATATAGATATTTCAATAGTCTAGTGATGTGTCCTATATTCATTAGTTGTAGTTTATATCCATAGTCCTCTTCTGCTGACAAATCCATCTTTGTGATTGATGGGAAAACCCATGTTCCCATGATTTACCTGGTATGATGAGGCTGTTCCACTTTGGTATTGACTTGGCAGCATGACGTGCCATGGAGGGCAGGATTCTCCTCTTTTCCCAATTTCTCCCTCACTATTTCCAATATTACGATTCTTTTGCTTGAGGTTTGATTTTTTAATTTCTCTAATTGTAATTGAAAATATATTTTTTTAAAAACAGATGGCAGAATTATGAGGTTAAGTGGAAGTACAGCCATGGGATCACATATTGCCTAATCAACGCAGTTGCATGAATGCAGAGAGTGCATTATTTCCTCCTTCTTTCTTCACTATTTATGGTTTCTACTTCAGTAATCATTACAAGCAAAGCCATTTATGGTTTCTAATAATGTTTACTTACTTTTGTATTAATCACAAATATTGAAATTACTCTATTAGCCTTCTGCCACTTTATTCAGAAAGTATCAGTGGAACTCCTTTAAAACCTTTAAAATCCCTAAACTTGAACAGACGTGCATATGGAAGGGGAGGTTGAGAAGTTACATGCAAAAGCACTATTTATAATGGCTTTGTAAAATTAAATGATTCAAACATTTGTTTTGCTTTCTAGAGATACTTTTCTTTATGATGGAATGGAACTAACATGACAATGTTTGTACCCTAAGTGTAAAACAACAATGCTGTGCTTGAAATGACATTGATGTGTGAATGTTTCTTTCTTTCCCTCTAATTCTTTTCAAAGATCCAGAGAAATAGACATGACCTTCTGAACGTCTTGGATTTGAAAGTACGCACTATCAAGGGAAGGGATACTTTCAAATTTTTGTTTTAATAAGCAGGAATGATAGTGTAGGGATACTGGGAGAAGAACAAAGTGCTAGGGGACCAAGATTTCTTGCTAATAACATCCAGTCATTTTTTTAAAAAGAAACTATTGCAGCTATGCAAAGAGTTTTAGTTTTGTGGAATGAGAAATGTTATTCTGCAAAACATTCTAATTATGCTCAGTTTGTGTTGTTTTCCTTAAAAATAACACAAACACAAACTTTTTGCATGAATATCCTGAAAAACCAAGACTGGCAGCATTGAACTGATTTTTCTGGGTAAAATCATAACAGCAGATTGAAGTCATATAATAACACTATTTGTAATCCTCTCCCCAAATTTACTATAATTGCAAATTTATATTTATTTTTGAATTCCAGCCTATGTTTTTTTTTTAATATTCCAGGTGGGTTCGGATGCCTGGAGTTGTAGGGCCTAGCCCAAGAAAAGAAAATTAGACACTATTAAGGAAAGCTATTTGAGAAGCAGCATAACTACTACTTCTTTTAAACAGCATGGAAAATTCCCTTTCCTGAGAGATGCATTAGTAATGTGTTGTATTTGAGATCAAATTACATCTCCTCCTTGAACAACGAGCCAAGAGGGGCAGGGATTGAGAAAACAGGTTGACCTCGTTATTTATTCCAACAGCTTGTTCATATCAGTAGTAATCACCAATTGAAATTGACCCAGTGTAATCCCACTCAGAGTTCCTGGACACTTTGTTATGAATTTCTGGTCCAATGATGGCATCTGTCAGCTCTTATGCAAAAGATTTTATCTGCAAAACATTCATTAAAGGCACCACCGTGAGCTAATGAAGGTTCTAGCAGTGAGTTCAGAGGGGAACCTTTCATCACCTTGATCAGCTCACTGGAGACAAATTAGTAGATGCAATACATGCAGAGAAGAAATCTTTAATCACTGCATGTATTGCCACCTTATTGGGGAAAATGTCCTCTATATCATGTCTTGTAAAAAAAAAAAAGAGTTTTCCACTATCTACACTCTAGTTGTTGTCATCCTTCCCATTTCAGTTCCCTGAGAGTCTCTGTATATCAGAGAACCTGATTAGTAATGGGTCAGAGAAGATGTTTGGGAGCAGTGTCAGGTTTAGAACCAATGATTGCACCTGGACTGTGGCGCAGCTGTCTGAACGTCAACTGCATTAAGATCACAAAAGGTCATGAGTTCGAAGCCAGCCCGGGTCGGAGTGAGCTTCCGACCAATTGTGTAGCTTGTTGTCAACCTTTGCAACCCGAAAGACAGTTGCATCTGTCAAGTAGGAAAAATTAGGTACCACCTATGTGTGGGGAGGCTAATTTAACTAATTTACGAGGCCATAAAAAAGACTCCAGCAAAGCACTCCAGCAAAAGCATACGGGGAATGTGGAAGTACTTCATCAGTGTCGCAGATGGACAATTAAAGCGACAGCTCCCCTGGCAGCTGGAAAAGTTAAATAGCCTCTGACTGTTTATCTATATCTGTTTTATGTCTTTGGCATTGAATGTTTGTCATATATGTGTACATTGTAATCCGCCCTGTGTCCCCTGCGGGGTGAGAAGGGCAGAATATAAATACTGTAAATAACTAAATACTGTAAATAATGAGGCCTTGTACTAGTTAGATTAAGAGGCCCTGTACATGGGCCCTGAAGGTGGTAGGCTCAGTAGACCTACACTGCCTGCTTTGTGGCACACTCTCATAAACTATCAACTCTATCATTATCTGGAATCTCTCCAAAACAGAGCACCTTCAAATTTAGAATTGCACCACATAAGTTTTAGGTTTTTTAAATGCTGGTTTTTTAAATGCTGTATGGTATTGTTATTGTTTATTGCTTATTGTGTATTTTTTTGTTTTTTCAGTTTTTAGTTTAACTGTTTGTATTGATTAATTGTTATCGCCTTTGTTTATTGATGTGCTGTGAGCTTGGCCTCATGTAAGCCACACCGAGTCCCTTGAGGAGATGGTAGCGGGGTACAAATAAAGATTATTATTATTATTATTATTATTATTATTATTATTATTATTATTATTATCAAAATCCACTGTAAAAAAATTGGCAGGAAGATATGTCCCCCCCCCCTTTCCCCGGGCAACAGGGCCCTGTGCTTAAGCCCTGTTTGGGAGTGATCATATCAATGGCCCTGGTTAAATTTTGATTCCACTAAAGCTTTAACATGATTGTTGTTGATATGAGCCACAGAACACTCTAAGCCTCCTGGAATATCAAAGGATTCATTAGACTTTGAGGGTGAACCATTTTAATAGGTTCTCCACCTCTACACAGATAAGTTGTAGCTGTGATACTAGCCCTGACCAGAAAGTTATCTGTTCATGACAACTCAGAAGTATTGGATATTTCCATCCACAAATCCATATGTTCTGAGCACAAAAGAAGTCTGGAACATCAAAAATACTTATCCATATAGGATTTTCCTCATCAGGATTCTCCCTGAAATGAGAAACCCATATTTTCAACATTTAAAAAATTGAGTATTCTTTTTTCAATTGATCATTGATTCCCAACAGAATTCTTCCCAAAATGTACCAACACTCTCATGAAGCATGTATTACTCCCAACGACTTGAGTTATAGATTCACTAGAATGCAGAAGTCCACTCAACATGACAAAGTGATGATCAAGTATCAAACATATAAAAGAAGGAACATGGCACTTCAGGGCTGCCTATAAACCACTTCACATGATCCACTAGCACCAGAGACAGTAAAGAGTGGAAAGGACAGTGTTCAAGTGCAGGCTGAGATAATAGTTCTACCCTTCTGTTCAATGCAAAAATTAGGAGGGTGACAGAAAAACAAAAATCACCTGAGATATGATATTTGATGCCAGCATTTGCAAGAGCATTGGTTATAGCTTACAGAAACCCCTTTTTATTAAAAAAAATTGCCGGGGGGGGGGGGGATAGCTTTTAGTTATGAAAACCAGGTGGAGGGAATGTTAAATAATGCATATTCTCCTGCAACCAATTTATATGGCAAATGACTGCTCATAGACATTTGCCAGAAAGGTAGTTCACCTATATGCCAGAAAAAAATGATCTGGGGGAATGAAGGAAAAACAGAGACACAGGTGTCTCAGGGAAGCACAAGTGGAAAGCAAATACAACTCTCTCAAAATTTGTCTTTTACATTTTGTAATGTTAAACACAGCTTGAATTTACAACTGGGAGAGGACAGAGATCCAAGATAATTTTGTGTGTCTGTGTAGCTCTGTTATATACTGGATATCATAAGTGCATATGCACATCTCTGGAGTGATTTTTTTTTTCAAAACTCCTGTCAGATGCCTCATGTCTGCCTTTTATCTTAATCTGCTTCATAAAAACAATTGTGAGAACAGTGGGGGACTATGCAGTGGGACTGATAAGTTTGTGTTTGGATTCCCTTTGAGATCCTGCATTTTAAAACCAACTTCTTTGTCCTGCGTTTTGGCACTTTCTCGAAGCGCCTTTTATCTTGTATTCCAGGTTGCAATTTAAAAGTTTTTTTTAAAAAAAAAGGCTCTGAATTTCTTTTACCTCTATCTAGATCATGAAATCATGTCAGGCCAGAAGCTGATTGTATTAGTATTTCTGAAATCCTATTATAGACAATCTGCCATAAAGCTAACAAGACTATATACAAAAGTGAAGCAAAAAGTTTTAGAAATGTATCATTGAGACATTAATCTGTATATTTTATTGTAGGCTTAGCACAAACCAAAATCCATTCCAGTCAAAATGTCATTTTTGATATGATTAAATAGATTGTTCATAACTCCAAGGAGGCCCCTCGAGTGCTGGATGAGTGTCTGGCCGCTGTGACTGTCTGGATGAGGATGAACAAGCTGAAGATCAATCCCGACAAGACAGAGGTCCTCCTGGTCAATCGTAAACCGGATCGGGATATAGGATGGCAACCTGTGCTGGATGGGGTTACACTCCCCCTGAAGTCACAGGTCCGCAGTTTGGGAGTCCTCTTGGATTCATCACTTACGCTTGAGGCTCAGGCATCGGCGGTGTCCGGGAGGGCTTTTGCACAGTTGAGACTCATGCGCCAGCTGTGACCGTACCTCGCAAAGGCTGATTTGACCGGGGTGGTCCATGCCTTGGTCACCTCTAGACTGGATTACTGTAATGCGCTCTATGTGGGGCTGCCCTTGAAAATGGCTCGGAAATTCCAACTGGTCCAACCGGCAGCGGCCAGAATGTTAACTGGTGCTCCTTACAGAGAGAGGTCAACCCTCCTGTTTAAGGAGCTCCATTGGCTGCCGTTTACCTACCGAACCCAATTCAAGGTGCAGGTGCTTACTTACAAAGCCCTAAACGGTTTGCGACCTGCCTACCTGCGTGACCGCATCTCCATGTATGAACCCACACGCTCCCTTCGTTCATCCGGGGAGGCCCTGCTTGCGATCCCGCCGGCGTCGCAAGTGCAGTTGGTAGGGACAAGGGATAGGGCCTTTTCTGTGGTTGCCCCCTGACTTTGGAACACCTTCCCCAAAGACATCAGATTAGCACCCACGTTGGCAGGCTTTAGGAAGAGCTTGAAGACCTGGCCATTCCGATGTGCCTTCCCGGAATAGGAAACTTCAGCACTATGTCCCAGAAGCACTTTATTAGAGTTTTAAGATCCTCTGCACATTGCACATGTCCTGAAATCCAATATGCCGCCTATTACACCCAGCACTTTTAATCTGTACCCACTACTTGGCCCGGCCTTGGTTTTACTGTGCTTATGATGTAATGTTTTGTTGATATTGCTTTATGTTTTTGATTTGCTTTGAGTTGCATTGTTTTATGTTGTTGTTATGTTGAGGCTTCGGCCTTTGTAAGCCGCATCAAGTCCTTCAGGAGATGCTAAAATGACCACAAGGCAAACATTATGACTGCAATTGGATAATGTGAAAACTAAATACAATGCATTAGCAAACATTATTCATTACATAAAATATTAAGTAAAATGTTGAAATAAATGTGATTTATGAAAGAAAATCTGGAAAAATTGTATAGTACAAATTTAAATATACAAAGCCAAAAAAATGAAGTCTCACAACCCAAAGTGAAACAAAGAAAGGCAGAAGGGATTTGGAGAAATGCAATGAAATTAAGATTCTAAAGTTTTCACATACTTTATTATTAGAAGTTTAGCAAAAACAATGTGCAGTAGTAAACATCACAGAATAATGTAAAATGAAAGATGCTTATGAAGTAAGTTCCCACCTTATTTATTGCTGCTAGTTATATTATGTGTCATAAAATGTCTTCAATTTCTGTGCTTAGAGAAAAGTCACTTGAGAGTATATGAGATTTTTATAATGATACTCAGGAGGACATGTATTTTCTCTGCGTAGGGCAGTTGGAATCAATTGTGAAGGTGGGGGGGGGGGGAGAGAATCATGCCATTGTTATTCTCTGCACTTCCACCCTATTTTCTTTTCCCTCACAGAAGAGGTACTGTCACTTGGTCCTGGGTATGAGCAAGAGGATAATTAATTTGGAGAACTTGATATTGTCTCTGCCAGTCTCAAGCCCTTCAAACAGTAGTGGTTGGTAACTCAAATGTCAGTGGAATGGTGAATCTGTTCTGGGTTTTGAGCTGAAATTTAAAGGAGAGATCTGTGACATCAGACTTATTTTGTTTATCAAGTTCAGCACTTTAGACAAAAAAAGAATCAGACTAAAGCTGGAATAGAACCAACAGCAAATTGACCTCAGAGTCATCAAAAGCTATTGTATCCAAAAGGAAAGAACCTGTCACTGGGTTAAACAGTACCTCTTAACGGATTCTGAAAAATCGCAAGAAACCATGCTACCAGAATCAGGCCCGTAGCCAGGATTTCGTTTCGGGGGGGGGGGCTGAATTTATTTTCAGGGGGGGTTTCAGGGGGGGGGGCTGAGTTTCGGGGGGGGGGGCTGAGTCTGAGTGAAAGAGGGTCTAGCCTAGCAAACCTTTTGTATCATTACCCCAATACCCCCATGCATATGGGGTATATTGAGTATGGTGATCAGATCATGATATGAATAAACATAACAGTTTAAATAATGCACCATTAAGGCCTTTTCGCAAACCACCATGAAAATTTCGGGGGGGGGGGGGCTGAAGCCCCCCGAACCCCCCCCCCCCAGCTACATGCCTGACCAGAATGTTTCTCACGCTATAATTTTGTTCTTGCCTCTCTCTCTCTCTCTTTTCTTTTCTTTTTTAAACTGTCATAGACTTTCTTTCGTTAAAAAATAACATCTGGGTTACTGTTTGCTTCATTGCATATTCTAACCCCCCCCCCCCCCCCCCCCCCCCCCGTGGCTGAATTCTGTGTTGAATCAGCTTCCAAATTCTGGGTTTGAGACATACTTGGGTCTCTTCTGAGATGAGCAATAGCAAACATTACATGCCTTACCTTGATTTGCATGGAATTGACATTATACATCCAAACACGAATGGTACAGTTTTTGGCTTGTTTTATATGGCTGTGCGATATTTGAGCTGTGAGTCCCATTAATGTCAAACAGAAAATATAGCTACACTACCATGAAATCCCCCTGACAGGTTTACACAGCACCATCCCTTCTGCCAGTTGCTCTTTGCCTGAGCCTTGTCAACATTTCTTTTTGAGGCATCCAAGCTGAAAAAGCAAAGACAAACAGATAAATTATATCTAGAGGATATGTCTGCTTCTTAGGTGTTTTAGAAGATGACTCATCAGGACCCAACAATGAATTAATTTAGCAACAACTGCAAGGCAATAAAATGGCTAATATCAAACCCAGGTTAGGTAAGCAAAAGTCTTATTTGGCTTCTGTTGTCAATACTCCCGCATGGTAGTCTTCATTTTTTAGCCTTCAAGACAACTGTTGTAAACATGATACATGAAGTTACCTTTTTACAGTCAGCCTTTCTGTTTGTTTCATAATCTCTCTCTCTCTCTCTCTCTTTTATCTTGGTATTTTTCATGCCTGTTTTATGATTTTTTTTAAAAAAAAATACTGTAATTTCCAAGCAATGTTGCTTTAGGTATGCTTGACCCAGAGCCATAACTAGACATATATTGATTATTATTTCTCACATTATATTAGAATGTTTCATACAGTAAGAAACAGGTGCCCACATGCCAATCATACAGTCTACATTAGCTACATTATGATTTATTCTCAGTTATTAGAAGGTGTGTGTGTGTGTGCGTGAGAGAGAGAGAGCGTGCGTGCAAGAGAGGGGGAATATAAACAAACCATAAAGGTTTTTATATAACTTGAATATATTACATAGAAGCATTCTTGTAAAGAAATGTGTGTTAACAACAGATTCTGTGAGTGTATGTATGTTACAAAACCAGCATTATATTCAAAGGAGAGACATACAAAAGGAACACTTGCTGAGCTCTCCAAAAGTACATTCAAAAACCTCAGGAAAGAAAATTTAGATGGAAACTTTTGTCATAACAATAGAGTGAACCGCTATCATTGCAAGGGTGCTGGGACGCTTTAACATTGACATAGCAGCCCTCCAGGAGACCCAAAGAGCAGGAGAGGGACAGTTGAAGGAAGAAAAAGGAGGCTACAGCTTCTTCTGGAAGGGACTGCCTGAAGAAGACCAAAGAATGCATGGAGTTGGCTTTGCTAATAGAAATGATCTGGTGAAACATCTGACCGAAGCACCCACTGGCATCAACAAACAACTCTCAACCCTCCGAATTGATCTTGACAAAAACCAACAGGCAACCATCATAAGTGCCTATGCACCAACACTAGATGCTGATGAAGGCATCAAGGAAAAATTTTACTGTCAGCTGGACAACGTCCTATCGGAGATACCTAAGGAGGACAAAATCCTCCTCCTGGGGGTCTTTAATGCAAGAGTCGGGTGAGACTTCGACCTGTGGCCAGGGACTATAGGAAAAAACGGGGTTGGAAACAGCAATTCAAATGGCATCCTGCTTCTCACCAAATGTGTGGAACACAACCTTGTCACCACCAACACGCTCTTCTGAAAAACAAGTTCAAAACATCATGGAAGCACAACTGGTCAAAGTGTTGGCACCTTTTAGACTACATAATCACATGTGCCAGAGACCGCCGTGATGTGCTCCTCACAAGAGCCATGACAGGTGCTGATGACTGCTGGACAGACCACAGCCTAATCCGATCCACGATGACTATCAAGATCGCCTCCAAGCACAGACTCCAAGGAAGAAAGACAAGAAGCAAAATGAACACCCAAGCCCTTCAGGAGTCCTCCAGATGAGCCCTTCTCCAAACAGCACTCAAGGATCATCTACCCACAGAACACCCCGAAAATGTTGAGGAACATTGGAACAAACTGAAGATGTCCATCATCACAGCCTGTGAAGAAACTATTGGATATCAAACCAAAAAACATCAAGATTGGTTTGACGAAAATGACAATGAGATCCAACAGCCAATTGACAAGAAAAGGAAATTCTTCCAAACATGGCAGAGAGACATCAACTGCGCTGCTAAGAAAAAGATCTACACCAGTGCAAAAGCTGAGGTTCAAAGAAGGACAAGAGAACTCAAGAACAACTGGTGGACAAATAAGGCTGAAGAAATCCAACACCTGGCAGATACCCATGATGCTCAGGGATTTTTCAAAGCCACAAAGGTCATCTATAGACCAAAAAACCATGGCATACAGCCTCTACGCTCATCAGACGGAACCAAACTCCTGAAAGACCAAAACTCAATTGCACTATGTTGAAAAGAACACTACCAAAGCCTCCTGAATTGCAGCTCCAGTGTGGCCGAACAGGTTTTCTCACAAATCCCGCAACAACAAACGAGCGTGCAGCACTGCCTAGTTTGGAAGAAGTCAGCAATTCCATCAACCAACAAAAAAAAAATAACAAAGCCAGCAGACCTGATGGGATCCCTGCTGAAATTTTTAAAGAGGGAGGACCTGAGCTGACACAACAACTCCACCAGCTCATAAGAAAAGTGTGCGTTACCGAGAAAATCCCAGCAGATTTCAAGGATGCTACCATCATCACCCTCTTCAAAAAAGGGGAAATAACAGATTGCGGAAACTATGGAGGTATCTCCTTCTAACCTGCACTGGGAAAATCCTCGCAAGAATCCTTGCAAACCGCCTTCTACCCCTCTCAGAAGACAGCCTCCCAGAATCCCAGAATGGCTTCCGCCCCTCCAGAGGAACTGTGGACATGATCTTCACTGCACGACAGCTCCAAGAAAAATGCAGGGAACAAAATCAACCTCTGTACATGGCATTCATTGACCTTGCAAAGGCATCCGACACAGTGAATCACAGCGCTCTCTGGACCATCCTCCAAAAAATTGGGTGCCCTTGTGAACATCCTGTGACTCCTCCATGATGATATGATGGCAACAGTTTTGGACAGCAATGGCTCCCAAAGTGATCCATTTAAGGTGGAATCAGGTGTCAAACAGGGATGTGTTATTGCCCCAACTTTATTCTCCATCTTCATCACTATGATACTTCACCTTGTTGATGGGAAGCTTCCCACCGGAGTGGAAATCATCTATCGAGCAGATGGCAAGCTGTTTAACCTCAGCAGACTGAAAGCCAAAACCAAGGTTACAACAACATCTGTTACAGTACTCCAGTATGCTGATGACAATGTCATCTGTACGCATTCAGAAGATGATCTACAAGCCACTCTAAACACCTTCGCAGAAGCATACGAGAAGCTCAGCCTGTCACTGAACATCGAGAAAACCAAAGTGCTGTTCCAGCAGTCCCCAGCCAATCCCTTTCCAATGCCAGAGATACAGCTTAATGGTGTAACATTAGAAAATGTTGACCATTTCTGCTACCTTGGCAGCCACTTTTCCACCAAAGTCAACATTGACACCGAAATTCAACACCACCTGAGCTCTGCGAGTGCAGCATTTTTCCAAATAAAGCAGAGAGTGTTTGAGGACCGGGACATCCGTAGGGATACCAAGGTGCTTGTCTATAAAGCTATTGTCCTCCCAACCCTGCTATATGCCTGCGAAACGTGGACTGTCTACAGATATCACATGCAACTCCTGGAATGATTCCATCAGCTCTGCCTCTGGAAAATCCTGCAAATCTCCTGGGAAGACAAGCAGACAAACGTCAGCATGCTGGAAGAAGCAAAAACCACCAGCATTGAAGCAATGGTCCTCCGCCCTCATCTCCGCCATACTTGAACTCCGCCAAACTTGAACAAGAATGGTACAAAATGCAACATTTTGTTGAAGATGATTTTTAAAAGAAAAAAAAGTCAGAGAAATAAGTAATGTAAATGACATATTGGTGGACAATTCAGTAGAGAACTATGCTCAGGAAGACAATTGAAATCGATGTTTTTGGCAAGCTCAATTAAAAGTCAGATTATAAGGAGTGCAAACTATAGATCTGCCTTTCTTCTCTGTTTTATCTTTCTTCAGTACATTATTTTACTTCAGATACATTGGGAGCTGGATATTTTTCAGCAGTGTAGGTTAGTTACACCCTGGTTTGTCCATACTGGATTTTAGTGTAAACCAGGTTTGTAATCTATCGTGGCAACAAGGTTTGGATCATTGTACAAATCCTTGTAAAATTCAGACTAAGGACCTTATCATATGGAAGTTTTCCTTTATTTCTATTAATTTCTACACACTTCAAAGATGGATTCCACAGTCCATCATACGATGCAAGACTGCTTCCAGTGGTTGTTTGTGGGCCTCTGTCTCTGCAGCATGTTGAAATGGGAGAATTTCAAAGATGGGCAGAAATTGAGTTCTATTGCTTCCCTGTGCATAGGTAAAGATTTCCTCCTGACATTAAGTCCAGTCATGTCTGACTCTGGGGTGTGGTGCTCATCTCCATTTCTAAGTCGAAGAGCCGGTGTTGTCTGTAGACAACTTCTAGGTCATGTGGCCGGCATGACTACATGGAGCGCCGTTACCTTCCTGCCGGAGCGGTACCTGTTGATCTACTCACATTTGCACGTTTTTGAACTGCTAGGTTGGCAGAAGCTGGGGCTAACAGCAGGTGCTCATGCTGCTCCCCGGAGTTGAACCTGCGACCTTTCGGTCAACAAGTTCAGCAGCTCAGTGCTTTAACCCACTGCGCCACTGGGGGCTCCCTGTGCATAGGGATGCTTAAAATTGGTATTTTTCCTTGTAATGGGAAGTGGTAAATTTGTCAGTATTATTTTGTGATAGTTCAGTGTGGGTATTCATGTCGATGGTATGTTAATGCTCTTTCTGTTTCCATTAGTGGTTTAAAGATAGTCTGTGTCCCATTGAAAGAAGTGTGCTTATCTCCTTTACTGTAGAGGCTTCAAAGGAATAAGCCCATGGAAAGTGTTGTTTCAAAAAGGTAGCCTGTTTTAAAAAGTGTGCTGGTATCCTTAAAATTGTTGAGCTAGAAGGGGAGAAGGAGATCTTGTGTGATGGGGGGCGGGGGGGGGAATCTCTGTCTTCTTTAAAGACTGAACCCCATGAAATGCCACGTAAAGCAAATGGTTCAATATGCTTTCCCCCCTCTTGTGGAATGAAGTTCTCAGATCTAGTCCATTGGCACAGAAACCTGTCATATCTCACAGTGCATCTTTCCTGTAGAATTAACACAATTCGAACAGCTTTAATGGCTATTCCTCATTGCTTTGGAATCATGGGAGTTTTTGTTTTTTTAAGGTTTTTAACCTTTCTTGCTAAAGAGTGTTTATGTCTCACCAAGCTACAACTCTCAGGATTCCTTAGCATTGAGCCATAGCAGTTTAAATGGTGTTGAACTTATTATTTATACAATCGATTTGTGTGTGTAATGTTTCTATATTATACTAAGGTGGTGTTTGTCTTTGTTAGAATGCAATTGACATAAACTAAACATGTACAGTAAATACATTTAATATTATCTTTTATAGAAATACATTTTAATATGAGTATTTGTGGTGTTTTTATAATGTTGATGTGTTTTAATTATTCTGTAACCCACCTCAAGCCACAAGGAGAGGTGGGTAATAATATTAATAGTTGTTGTTGTTGTTGTTGTTATTATTATTATTATTATTATTATTATTATTATTATTATTATTATTATTATTTGACCAGACTTAGCAGGTTACATCATGGATGCATCCTTATTCATAAGATGTGATGTGATACGCTCTATTTAAAAGAGCATTGCAGAGTGGAGGAAGACAATCTGAATAGGTGAGAAAAACAAAAAAAAAAATGGTAGTGCTGTAAGCCCAATCAACTTTATCCTGAAAGTTTAATTTAGACAACAAGTAGAAGCCATATTTTAGTTAGGATGTGAACAGCAAAAGAAAGTAAATATTGGAGATGGAAGAAATAAAAAGAAAAGGAACTAAATTGGCCACAAATGTTTTCGAATGAACAGCAAACATAGAAAGTGTGCTTTGGACACAGCTTTAGAAAGGGATAAAAAGAAATCAATACTGAATCAAATTTCCTCATCTTTGCCAACTCCCTTCATGATGCTAGATACTTTCCCATGTCCGCGGTCAGACACTGGGTCATTAGGATTTGAAATCTATCATCCTATTTATTACCTCTAAAGCAAAGATCTGATAACTAAAAAAAGGCCAAACGACAGCTACAGAACCAATTTCCAAGCAAATATGACTGGGACAGCAGTTTAATTTCCTCTTCATGATTTTCATCACAGATGCAGTTCAGTGGCTCAGAATGATTTGCATTGAATCAACTGCATAAAAACACTGTGCATGAGCTAGTAAGGATACAGCTTGTACCTTATTTTTTGAGACAGTGTTCCAAAACTATCTCACTTGTTATCAATGTTGTTGATGACTTTACCCATAACTAAATGGAAACTTTAAAAGAAGAACTTTCCTCTTCTCAACCTCAGTTGAGTCTGACATACTATGTTCAATTGTTTATAAATTGAATGTTAAATTCCCATAAATTTTATTTCACCATTTCCCCATTTATTTCAGGTATATATTCCCACAGGATTTTTGCTGATGGTATTCTATTATCTGTCTTTCTATCTCTCTACATTTTAATATGTCATATCAGCCATTTTATCATGAGATTTAGTATGGTACATTCAATCAGTACAATCTTGGCGAACTAATAAAATGATCAACAGTTTCATCTTTTTCATTCCATAGACATGATTGATATTCATAGATTGTATTTTTAAAATATTTACCTTACTGCTATTTGTCTAAAATGGTGTTTCAAAAAAAGGATGAAATGAAAATGTAAGTATTTCAGTTTTTCCCCAATCAATTTCCCAATCAATTTTCATACTTCCCAGCTTTTCTTTTTATGCCCAATGTAGTGTTTTATTTTACCAGGCTGTAGTGCTTTATTTTACCAGGTCTCTCTCTCTCTCTCTCTCTCTCTCTCTCTCTCTCCCCCCTTCCCGTAATATTCTTTCTTTATGCATCTTTTAAAATATAGAACAATCTACTTTTACTAGAATTTCCCCCTTGTTTTGTTTTATATATTTCCTCAAGATTTTTTTTCTTCCTTCTGTTTGTTTTATTTATAATAATTCCAAGTTACCAATATTACATGGTAGATGCACTCAATCAATACTACTTTGAAGCAGAAAGTATGGTTAGATACCAAACTTTTCTGGATTGTTCTGATAGTGGATCTAGCTTCATTTGAGTTCAATTAGTTGGTCCAACATTATATTGGATAACTGTTGTTGCTGTTATGTCGATTTACACTGTTAGGAAACTATTCAAAATGTGGCTTTTCAAACAAGTACTCAGGGAATAAGATGAAGTAGTCTAGATATTCTGGGATTGGTGCAATGTTAAATATTTTTATTTTTTATGTTTCTTTCCATCCACTGTTTTATAGTTTATAGGTTTTAATCTATTGTATATGCTATTTTAATAATGTAATGTATTTCATATTGTGAGGCATTGAATTTTGCCAGTTGCTTTGCTATGAACCACTTTGAGTCCCTCCAGAGGTTGAGAAAAGCTCTATCTATCTATCTATCTATCTATCTATCTATCTATCTATCTATTAGGACACTTTAAACATGGAGCCAGGATGGAGCCAAACACAGTCCTTCACATGATACGGAGCTCCTTCTGGCAGGGCTCCTTCTGGCTCCATGTTGAAAGCATTCTACAATGGAGCCATGAGAACACAGGTTTCCTCAGTTTTTATAAGGTAGAATGGGGAAAGCATGAGGGAAAGCCAGGTGAAGACGGTTCTCCCTGTGGGATGGGGAAGGGGCAATGTGGCCAATGCAGAGCACAAGGTGACAGGTTCCCATGCTGCCTGCTGGATTTGCCCCACTGCCCAACGAATGCGCCCGCTATTCCCTAGATTAAGGACCTCAATGCGATGAGATCCTTACACAGTTTTTTCAAGCCACTGTAGGAAAAAAAACTTTATGTGCTTTGAAAATGCTAATTCTGTTAGTTAGTCCGAACTAATTGACCCAATTAATCTGTTGGTTAGTGATGAGTCAACATATAGGTTTATCCCATTGATTCAATTACTATCTTCCATTGGGTTCACCAATGAGATTCCTATCAATGTTTTAGTAGCAATGATACCCTATCACGGCAGCAAAGACAAATTTCCATCATGCTTCTCCCAAACAGCTTTTTCCTGAAAAGGTAACTGACCTTTGTTTTTAAAAATGAACCTGAGGAGAAAGTATCTTATAAGTTACTAGCCATCCCCTGCCATGCATTGCTGTGGCCCATTCTGGTGATCTGGAAACTAAAGTAATGAGAAAGTGTTGGTTTCTAATATATGTAATTTTTTTATGCTTGTGGGTAAACATTATTTCTTTTATTATTTATTTATTTATTTATTATTTAAACTTATATGCCGCCACTCCCCTGGGGCTCGGAGCGGCTTACAAGAATGGCTAAAATCTAACAAAGTTTAAAAGCAATTTAAAACAATTTAAAAACAACAGTATCAAACATTAAAAGCCTGTAGAAACAGGTATGTCTTACATGCCCTGCGGAAAGCTGGTAAGTCCCGCAGGGCACGAACTTCAGGTGGCAGAGCATTCCAGACTGATGACGCCACTGCTGTGAAGGCTCTGCGTCTGGTTGCCGTTAGACGCAAGGTCTTGACACTGGGGACTTCCAATAGATCTTGGTCCTCAGAACGGAGGGATCTCTGGGGTTGGTGGGGGGTGAGACGATCCCTCAGATACATTGGCCCCAGACCATGCAAGGCCTTAAAGGTGAGTACCATCACTTTGAAAGTGATCCGGTGCTCAATTGGTAACCTATGCAGCTGTAGTAAGATTGGTGTTATGTGGCATCTCATCGGAATTCCTGCAAGAAGCCGAGCAGCTGCGTTTTGTACCAACTTGAGCTTCCGAATCACCGACAGAGGGAGGCCAATGTAGAGGGCGTTACAGTAGTCCAGTCTTGAGATGACCGTGGCCTGGATCACCGTAGCTAGGTCGTCCCTGGACAGGTAGGGGGCCAGCCGTCTAGCCTGCCGCAGGTGAAAGAAGGCGGTTCTGCTCACGGCGGAGACCTGGGCCTCCATTGTCAGCAGAGGGTCCAAAAGGACTCCCAGACTCTTTACCAATGATGACGGACATAACGCCTCGCCATCCAGGGTGGACAGATGGATGTTCCCACTGCCCGGTCCACCCAGCCATAGGATCGCTGTCTTTGCTGGATTCACCCTCAACCTGCTGGCACGCAGCCATCCAGTAATGGGTACAGAGTCCGGTCGGCCTTCCATCTTCAGCACCAGCTGAGTGTCATCGGCATACTGATAACGCTCAAGCCCAAAACCTCAAACCAGCTGAGCAAGTGGTCGCATATAGATGTTAAACAACAGAGGGGAAGGAATGGCCCCCTGAGGAACCCCACAAGATAGAGGGGACCTCTCAGAGACCAGGCCTCCCCTCTCCACTCACTGTCCACGGTTGTGAAGAAAGGAGGACAGCCAGTTTAAAGCTGTCCCCCTGATTCCAGCAACAGCAAGGCAGTGGGTCAAGAGATTGTGGTCGACTGTGTCAAATGCTGCTGTGAGATCCAATAACACAAGCAGCGCTGACCCGCCCTGGTCAAGCTGGCATCGAAGGTGATCCGTGATGGAGACCAGCACAGTCTCTGTCCCGTGCCCCACACGGAAGCCGGACTGGAAGGGATCTAGTCCGGCTGTGTCGTCTAGGAATTGCTGCAACTGCTCCGCTGCTGCCCTCTCAATCACCTTGCCCAGGAACAAGAGATTTGAAACTGGGTGGTAACTGGAGGGAACCGAGGGATCTAAATCTGGTTTCTTCAGCAAAGGAGAGACCACCGCCTCTTTTAAACCCTCTGGAAAGACTCCTTGCTCAAGGGAGCTGTTTATGATCTTCTTTGTTAGTGTTAATGTAGAGATTGTCTGGTGTGCCTATTCTGGAACATACAACATATAATTGTCGTTCTTTAGGGGTCTCTTTCAAATGTATGACACTATATCTGTCATATAAATATATGTGTGTGTGAATCATATATCTATCTATATCTATGGCTGGATGGCTCTTTGTCAGGAGGGCTTTGATTATGTTTTCTTGCCCTGGTGAATGGTGTTGGACTGGATGGCCTTAAGGCAGCATTTCTCAACCTGGGGGTCAGGACCCTGGAGGGGAGGGTCATGAAGGGGTGTCAGATCACCAAAGACCACCAGAAAACACAGTATTTTTTGTTGGTCATGGGGGTTCTGTGTGGGAAGTTTGGCCCAATTCTATCATTGGTGGGATTCCGAATGCTCTTTGATTGTAGGTGAACTATAAATTCCAGTAACTAGAACTCCCAAAGGTCAAGGTCTATTTTCCCCAAACTCCATCTGTGTTCATATTTGGGCATATGGATTATTCCTGCCAAGTTTGGCCTAATCCTTCATTGTTTGAGTCCACAGTGTTCTCTGGATGTAGGTGAACTACAACTCCAAAACTCAAGGTCAATGGGAATAATGAAAAAAGCTGCCAAAGAGGAGATAGGTAGCATTTATCAGTCAATGGGAATATGTATTCTCCATGTGTGTTTCTGTGTTCACTCACACACACACAATATACACTGACATACTTACCTTCAGTTAAAGTTCACTATGTATTTGGGATACACAGATGTGGAACTGTGGAATAATTCAGTAGAATCGTGCAGCAGTGGAAAGATCAACAGTTCGTGTTTTTGGTTTGTCATTTGGGCCTCCAAAGTTCTACCTGAAATTAGCTGCAAGCTTTTAGATCAAATCTCAAAAGTTTTTTTTTGTTCTCAAGTAGACACTGGATGCTTGAAAAGTGCACTTACTTCTGAAGAGCTAGTCTAGTGCCTGCTGTCTCATTTCAATATCCCCTATTGACTACACTTTCATAGGCTGTGTACAAATAGATGCTTAATTAATTGCAATTAATTATTTTTTATCAACTGGTTCTTTGAGATGAACACCATAAGTAAACACTTTTAAGTTTCAATAAAGCACAGTAAGTTTAACGTGTCTAGGTTTCAGGTTTCTTGGTGCTATGGTAGAGACAGACAGACACATATGCAAACATTTTTATTATTATAGATTTTAGAAATTGCTAACCTGTCATTCAGGATAAAACCTCAGAATGTGGTATGCTACAGATGTAAAACAATACAATAATAAAATGAAATGATACATGACAGATGTGGTGTGTCAGTAATCAAAACAGCTGTAGGAAAAATAGTAATGAAGACTGTAGGATTTTATGGGTATGAGAGTACAGCAGCTCAATGCAGTAGCTGGTAGTATAATAAAGCTACTTATGATAACTCCCACTTCATGCTGTAACCCACTGTGTCAAGGGAGATCTACTTGAAAGCTTAAGAGTCAGAACAATTAATGTCCCTGTCAATGCTTCTACTATGCTGATGCAAGAGATTTCACTTTACAAAGTCCAGTGTAAAGTTTGATTTTCTTCACTTAAAAAGCATCTAAAATCATTTCATTTTAAGCCTGTGCAACCAGAAAAGATTCTTATAGCCGCAAGTGAAGTAGTTATATGCAGCATTTCAGGTTCATTTAAAAGTGTAGAATCACATTTCATAAGGAGCAGATCTCTATAGTATTCAGCAACCTTCCTTTAAAACTCTGAGAAGTTTTACTCACTGCTTGTTATACCGTAAGGGAATATGCTGAACCAAAGAGACAAGTGTCACAGTGTGTGTATGCAAATCCTTGAGAGCCATTACAGTACTTTGACTGGAGACCAATATGTTTTCAAGTAAGTGTTCTTGAGGGAGAAAAGAGCTGTGCATAAAAGATTCATACGTTCCTGTTTCGGTAATGTGTTTTGTATCTATTAAGAACCCATTCCATAAAGCTTCCATCCCCTGCCTGCACACACACGCAAACACACTTCTGTTTGTTTGTTTTGTGACTACAGAGTAGAGCTCAATAAGCAAAAGAACGAAGTACACAGCTGATCTTGTAAAATGGTATGCTGGTTTAGAAAAAGAGGAAGCATTATTTGTCTTTAATCTGATCACACCCAAGCATTATGTCCTCAGAGAGTAGTGGTGAGTGTTGTGCCAGTTACAGACCTTTCTGTTAAAGACATATTTGCAATAAACAAGCAGCCTTTTCCCCCCACACATTCCCCATCACCTTTTATTAAACAAGTACAAAAACAATCAGGAAAATGGAAGCATGTTTCCTGGACTAGGAGCATAAGCTGCTTATTTTAAAAGCACCTAAGAGGTGTTATACTTGCTTAAAATGCTATAATTATGCACAGGCCAAAAAGACACTGGTTGCTACTTCAAGTCTAATGCAAGCTTTTGCTTAAAAATGAACAGAGCTCAAGCAGCAAGAAGAGATGGACATGTACACAAGCTTTGACTTGAAATATCTACCATGTGATCAGCTGCCTCAGAAATTTCCATGCATACTGCAGGAATATCTCCTTATGCTACCCCCCAAAATCTACCTTGTCAGCACCACAATCCACCCCACATGGCCATTCTCTATTTAAGAGAGAGAGCAAATGAACAAGGATGTATCCAAATCGTTCCTTGTAGCTGGAGAAGCTGCTACTACAGGCATTTGATGCAAGCCAGGGTCTTTGAAAGCTCTCTGTAGACGGCATCCTTGCAGCACATCCAGGTATGTAGATACAAGAAAATACCTGAATGCAGTTTGCTCATCCCCCTGCCCCTCTGACAGCTCAGAAATTGCCATGAGGACTCTATTTCTTGCAAGGTTAGAACAGAATTCCAGTCAATATAAAAATTTGCTTGTTACTGTGCCATTGTAATTAACTAACAGGGTTCTAGCTAATCTCTCCTGCATAAGATAAATGCTGATATAGGGCCAAATCTGTGACAAAATTGCCCTATAATCCCTACAAAATAATAAATCTAAAAAAGTGTGGTGATTGTGCTACCCTTCAAGGTCCATGGGAGACCAGTACACTCTCACACAAACACTTAGTTCCCATCAGTTCCTTATCTCTTTCCCAAATGGACATGCTTTTCAAATGTAACAGACTGAATAGGATCAGGTAGTCCAGGGGTTCTCTGTGCTATAGTTGAATGCATGTTGCAAACAAACATCCACCTAGATGGTGTGAAACTATGAGAAGGATCTAATTTAGCTGAAGGCACAGTGCTATGTTCAATGACTTTTGTAACAGTCTTAACATTTTCAAAGCAATGAGGCTACTTTGCATGTGTGTTCTTACAGATGTGTACACAGAGCACATCTTCACAATAACAGAGGTTCAATTAGAATGGATGCTACAGGCCAGAAAGATTCCAAAGTCCAAGAGGTCAACAATATAATAAATATCCTCTGCTAACAAACTGATGGAAAAAGAAAAGCTTAAAGATAATCTAAGCAGTAGGTTAGGGAATATACTATGTAATATTGTCAAGACACTTATAAAAATTAAATACCTATAAGATGTAGTCTATAAAGGGCAAGATTATGTCCGTATATCTGCTGAAAATAAAGTCAGAAATAACTTATCTAATTTTTTATGGGGGCAGACTTATAGATATACCTGTGTTAGTCTGGAACATCAGCATGCATTTTAGCACTATAGAAACTGAGACCCATCTACATAGACCATATAAAGGAGTTTCAAACTGCATTTCATGGCAGTGTAGGTGGGGCCTAAAGAATGAAGTCGGCAGCATAAGCTTTCAAGATTAACTCAGTCTTGAAGGCTTATTTTGTTTGTCTAAACTGGTCAGTTAAGAAAAAGTATTTACCAAAAAACAAAACAGGAAAAAAACTAAACAAAACAGAAATTAATTTAAAAAAATAGGGGAAGCAAACCAGTTTTAGAAGTAGTTGGTCTGCTGACTGGCAATCTAAAGGAACATTGAAATGGAAAACATGAAATGTAGAGAAGCTAGATGAATTCTTTTCATTTGTCTTTACTGATGAAGATACAGGTGAGAGGAAATATCAATGCCTTACGCATAAACATCCTGGAAGGGATTATAAGGAATGGAATTAAAAATTAGTGACAAGATAGGGAATGTTTCACCTTACTGATACATTAAAAGCAAATGGCTTACAGTGATAAGAGTCACCTGATAAATCCCAAAGAGATGAAATGTGAAATTTCTGATTCCAACAACAACAACAACAACAACAACAACAACAACTGAATGAAACTCCATAGACCAGCTTTTATATCTAAGGGCTGACCAAGATGACACCAGAAGCAATGAAAGGCTGGGTACAGGAAGGTACAGATACAGTGCAAATATACAAGGAAGAAATTGGCAGTGTTTTTCTCCCCCTTTATTTCCAAGTTGGAAGGCTATTGTCCTTGTTTACTACACCAAAAGGATAAAATTGTAACAAGAGGATAAAGGCCTCACGAAAAAGTCATAGAACCTTATCCTGTGAAGAGATATCACTCTCTCATCCTGAGTTTTTGCCAGGGTGAGGAGAGCAACCACAGATGTACCAAATTAGGCTACAGAATGGGACAGAATGATCTGTGTATAATTGAGTGGGAAATCTTTTCATTCTCTTAGTGGTAAGATAAAAACTGGATGATGGGACTGTAAAGGGTACAGGTAGAGCCATTATGGCATTAGACATTCTGTTACACATTATTGTGCATTAAAATGATTTAAATGTTGACATCTATGCATATTCTACTCAATTATTATATACCTATTTAATGAGTCATTGATTCAAATTACATTTCTAAAAGCTTCCTGAATAACATCCAGAACCTTCACTTTCTTGCAGTACACAAGAAATGTAAAGTTTTAACAGTTCTATTTGAAATGTCTTGAATATAATGTATGAAATGAAATATCTTCCTTTTCTTGCTTTTTAAAGAAAAGAGGCAAAAATACTAGAAGCTTTCAAAGCTAGGCTACTTAGTAACTACCAAGGTTACTTTGGAGTAGCAGTTGGTCTTTTTTATCTTGAGAGGAGGGAAAGTCAATTAAAGTATTCATCATATATCTGGTGTTCTAAAAGTCAATGATCCATTTTAAACAGGTGATAATTTATTATAGTATGACAGGTTCTTTGAAAAGTTATAGAAATGTAAAGTGGGGTCTATTGTAACCACGGAGAAAAAAATACTGTCATTATGATTTTAAAAACTTCATATAAATAGGTGTATTGGTTTAAACATAGTGTGCATGTACTCAGTAATAATAGTCCCTAATTATGTGGGTGTTGTGACTTATTTCTTTTGCAAAGAAAAAATGAGTAAGTAATTTTAAGATTAGAAAGTGGTTTAATCGCCCATGTATACTACTTATTATCTGCTGTGATCACACTACCACGTTTTCTGACCAGCCAACAATATAATTTGTTATGGACAATATTACAGTGGCTTCTTTTAGATTTCTTGACTGGAAACATGTTGAGGAATCCACCATTCACAGTCATTAAAGAAAATATTTTTCTCAGTTTTTAAAAAATGAACTATTTCTCATTTTTAGCCATGCTCTTAATTTTGTCCCTTTTAAAAGTAGTTTCAGAAATAGCCATAAGTCCTGCTATTATGATCAATGGAATGTACTGACAGGCAAGTGGATATAGCCTGGAAGTCCAAGAATCTACAACTGGTGCAGATACCTCCGACATTATTTCACAATGGCAGATTTTTATTAATAAGTTTCAATCCTACTATTTAGAATATTTTCTTAAACATAGGTTGATATAACAATTAGCAAATAAATATCAAGCTAAAAGGGTATAAGAAGTATAGCTGAAAGGGGAAATATTGGAAATGATTTTAAAATTAACTAACAGCCATCTATAACATTAAATAATATAATGCATGTTAAAAATATTAGCTATCAGTATATTAAAATAGTGTTGGCCCAATAACATTAGAGAAAATAAATTAAAGGAACGCTCATGATTGTGTATTTCAAAAGAGAAAATGTAATAACTTGTTTTTGTAGAGAAACTTGCTGGTACAAGTAGAAAATAAAAATTTCTAGATGCAGGTGAAATGGCAGGAGAGAATGCTTCTGGAACATGGCCATACAGCCCGGAAACGCGCAACTACCCAGTGATTCCAGCCATGAAAGCCTTCAACAATACATAAAATGTATACCACGAAGACACTTTTTTACTGATTGGTTAGGACTGACTATGTTAACCATTACAAAGATATATTAATGCCTCTACAATTTCATTCTGCATTCTAATAATGTTCTATTATTCTATCATAGATTATTTGCTATAGAAAGATTTAGACAACTGGTCATCTTGTAAAATGCTGCTACAAAATGTAGTAAACTGTATATCTAATCAGTAGCCTTGCTTTCAAATATGCTTGTGTGTTGTGATTTTCCTATAATAAAACCTGTTTTAAAAAGAAACAACACAATACGCTGCACCCCAAGTAAAATCTTTTCAATTATGAAAATATATAATTGAGAAAATATATTTTCACAGCAGGCTGATTCTTTTCATAACTAGGTTGTAAGCACAGCATCACTCAGATGGACAGGAACTAGTACAGCGGCTATCCGCTGACCAGGAATCAGGGGACAGTTTAGCGTGCGTGAATTAATGAAGTTTAATACACTTTAACTACCATGGCTCAAGCTATGGAATCATAGCAATAATAGTTTTCCAAATTTTTTAGTGTATTGTTGAAGGCTTTCATGGCTGGAATCACTGTGTTGTTGTTTTATCAGGTTATATGGCCATGTTATAGAAGCATGTTCTCCTGATGTTTCACCGGCATCTATGGCAAGCATCCTCAGAGGTTGTGTGGTGGCCAGTTGAAACATTCGGGCCTAGCTCCAACAGTCAAGAGTTCATTGTCCCACCCTGGACATCCCACAGATATATAAACCCAATTTTTATCCTAGTTCCAACAGACCTCACGACCTCTTAGGATGCTTGCCATAGATGCAGGCAAAACGTCAGGAGAGAATTCCTCTAGAACATAGCCATATAGCCTGAAAAAACTTACAATGCAAGTTTTTTTTAGCTTTCTCTACATCACTAAATTTTAATTCAGGATTCCACAGTATGAGCCATGACAATTAAAGTGGTGTCAAATTGCCTGAATTCTACAGTTTACATGCACCTCTAGTTCTAATGTGTTGCTGGCTCTCTACTTATCTTTACTCTGAGAATGTCCATCCCTGTTTCACTCTATAAAGGAATGGGTAACGTGTAGCTCTAGGACCTGATTTAATGTGTTGCTCAATCCACTTTCAAAAGCCACCACCAAGCTATAAGCTTAGGGGTGAGCTTTGAAGCTTTGAAGCATGTGATCTCCAACAGTTATCCCTACTGGAATTTTTCTTTGATATGAAAAAAATAATTGTTCATTCCAGAATAAACCTTACATTCTATAAAATGCTGTAAAAATAAAACTAACCTCCTGCACACATAAAAACATAGTTATCAGTGAAAGAAATATTTTCTCATTATTTGAAAAAACTTCAAATGTATCTTCTCTTCCATTTTACTGTATGGCATTTTCAAGGAATAATGGAAAAATGTAATTCCAAAGTAACATATTCTAGTGAATGCTGTCCTATATTTCCTGAGGTAGGCTCAGCAGTATATCTAAGATGTATTTCTGTAACTCTGTAAATTTGACTGCAATGCATACTGTGGGTTCTTCTGTAGACAGCCTCTCCGCTCAAAATCAACAATTTTGCATTCTGATACTTGTACCTAAGAAAAAGTTGCCTCATGTTAAATTACCATGTTCTCACACCAGGGCTTTAAAGTGAGCAGCCGCACATTTCTACCACCCGCAGAATTCTGGGAAATGTAGTTTGGGACACCAAGGACCTTCTTAGCTGAGAATTCAAAAGACCCCACCCTAAACTACATTTCCCAGAATTTTGCAGACAGCAGAAATGTGGGGCTGCCTGCTTTAAAGCCCTGGTGTGATAACATAGTAACACTCATCCTTTTTTCCATAGAAGGAGAAACAATAAAATACAGGATGCTGTTTTTTGGACATTTAAAGAATAAAGTGTGTGTTTAACCCAATGTTTCTATGGTTTAACATAAACTTGTATGTGTTTATTCATATAGAAATAAAGACATAGCATTTGTTGGGTTTACATACATCTCAGTGTGTATAAATTTATAAACCCAGATGGATACAAATGGGAATTTCATGAGTTGCAATCGAAAGAGTTGGCTCTATTGACAGATTTTGGGCGATCTCAGTAAATACACTTCAGGTTTTATTTAGAAATTAATTTTTCATTTTTTTCATCATGCTTGACTCAAGAATGATTTGCCTGCTCTGGAAGTGCACCAGATGTGATAAAAGTGAGAGCTGGGGACATTGAATCAGGAGTCACTTTGTAGTTACATAACCACAGTGGTTACTTAGCTACATAGCCAATAGAGAATTATGGCCCTGATTTAGGAAGGATCTGAGGAAATCCTTGGGCATAATCAGGAGACAATCTTTCTCCCTGGTACAATTCACCTCATCCCTCCCTTATCAGCTCCAGAGGGTCAATAAAATACAGAGTAGTTGGGGGGGGGGGGGGGGTGAGATGCGGAATGTTACTGGGTAAAGAGTGTACTGAAATATTACAGAGGGGAAGGGAAGGGAGCAAAGTTTAATCATGCTATCTGATGATCAACTCACAATGTGGCATTCATTCTAATTTATGTTACACATCCTGTGTGTCCTTAAAACTCTGTAATGACCTTATTACATGAGTCAGCGAATTGCCACACATTGTGGTGGCTCCAGCATGGGGCATAGGGAACCCATTACCTCATGCCCCACATTGCCTAGCTTCCCCTTTACCTGATCCTGGAAGGAGGGGGGGAAGAAGCATCCACTATCAGGCTTCCCCTCATTGATCCCTATACAACACAGGAAGCCTTCCATGTTGCCACAGTGGCAGTATGCACCGATTACTCTCCATTTGCATGACGGAGCCCTGCCGAAGTAGCTCTACATCATGCGTTTGGTGGTCCCTATGTAGACTTGTCCACAGCTGCATGGTTCCATGACACAAATAAAGAGGAACATGCATATGCCGCCAAGATTACCCCATATGATGAGATCATTTATATGTTTTTTTCTTCAGTTGTCTGATAGATATATTTGTATGCATCTACCATTTATATATGACATATTGATACTGCCCTTTAGCAAAGTATCCTCTAGCAAGTGTACAAAAAAACAAACCCAAGGAAACATAAACATAAAACATGAACATAAAATCAAAAACTAATTTAGAATGGCATCAGAATAAATTGAAAGGAAAAACAGCATGGGAGAAAAAAGTGTTTTACAAGATCTACAGAACACTAACATGTGTTTTTAAAAACTGGGAAACAAGAAAAAGAACCAAACAGATGAAGTGAATCTCTTTCAAAAGTGAATCCATCAAGAGTCTTAACCTTGTTAACATGTGAATAGTGTTCTGAAGACCAATATGCAATAGAAGCCATTGAAAAATAGCCTAAGGATGAACAGAAAGAGATGGGGGAGACGATCTTTTAGGTTATCTGGCCCTAGTTTTTTCAGAGTCTTATTGGATAATGTATTCTCTAATTGTTGTACCTTGGGAACAGCAGTACCAAATTAATCCTCTGCCCTCCCGCTACTTCAAATGTTTTAAAAATATTCAATTTTCTGTCTCCACCTTCTCATTTTGCCTGTGTCCTTATCTTAAAAGTGTTGCAAACTGTGCTCAAAGTTTTGCAGTTGGGGGGGGGGGTGGGAGGGAGGGAGGGAGGGAGAGAGAGAGAGAGAGAGAGAGAGAGAAGGGATCAGAATGTATAGTGATCATTTTTACCCATATTACTTAACAATCATGCTGCAACCCAGTTGTAATTTTAGGCCATTTTCAGCCACACTTATATTACAGAAAAGCATTTCCAAGTATGGGTATCAGTGGCATGAGTTGCAAAGATCACAATAAAAAAATATTGAATCACATGCTTCCTTATGCATACTTGCCCCTGTTAGAAGAGTGAGTGGGGACTTATTAGTGAATGGAAGCCATCAGAAGATGTGTGTTATCATTTAACATAGCACATTTGGTCCCAGGTTACTGAAACCAGTGAACTTATTTTAAAAGCAATGGGTCTACTTACAACTGACAGAGTATGTGTATGTGCAGCTTTCTCATCTGTAAATTTCAGTATGTTCTCTCTCATCTTCCTTTCCTTCCATAATTTGTTTCAGGGCTCCAGCTTGAACAGCTAATTCTAAATTAAACAAACAAACAAACAAACACAACCCAAATGGAAAACTCATTTAGCAAGCATTCATTTGAATCCCCATTCATTTTAACAACAAGAACAAATGAAACAACTGGGCCTCATTGGTTTGTTTTTCATTTATTGCTAGAATGAATGCATTTCCATAGAGCACTCGAGACTCACATTAGGTTTTGGAGAAGTGCATGGAGAATTTGTTTGAACTATAGCATTAAAGTAAGATGCAGTTCAAAATACTGCAGTCTATGGGACAGATGGCCTGTTAAATTTGCAGTATATTATGACAGCTATTCAGGTTGTGTAAGTGCTGTTATTAAAAGGAAGATAATTAGAGCACAGAATTGGGGTATCCTTTTGCAGAAGAAAGCAGCTTTTAAGTAGAATAGCTTCATGTGTTTTGGGATATTTGCATGCTCATGTAGGCACAGATTTTTATGTGTTGTTCTAAGTCTGGGATCAGAGGTGACATTTGTTTTCTGGCAATAAAAACCAGTGATGTATTTGTTTATTAGTTCAATAACCCGTAACTTGGGATTTCTACATTAGATGATGCAAGAGATGACATTTTCAGATGTGTCTGTAATAGTTCAATTTTCATCATTTTGACAAAGAGTTCTGTTCCATTGATTCTTAAGTGAAGCATGCAAACCTGCTCTACCTGGCTGAATTTGTGGATAATGTGTGCACTGTTAATTATAATAGTCAAGTCTATTATAATTAGCAGACTCTGACTTACAATTAAATGAAGAGGAAGACAAACTTTTTACATACATCACGACAGCCGCCAGAATTGTTTTTTGCGAGGGAATGAAAACAAGAGCTAAGCCCGCCCATAGATGGGTGGCTAGACAAAATGAGGAAGATAAAAGGCATGGATGAATTGACTTTTTTTGTTGAAAAAGAATGCTGGAAATATTTTAAAAAGAACACATTGGGATCTCTTTTACAGCTATCTGGAGAATTTGGAAAAATAGAAGCTAAAAACAGACATTTTTATTCAATATTTTGGACAACAGAAAGATACTAACCAAGAAGATGGAATGGAAGTCATTTTTTTAACTTTTAGTTTTTTTCTTTTTTGGGAGGTATTTTTATTCTCTTTTTTCTATATCCTTCTTACTTTTCCCTCTCTTTCCTATATTGCTATTGTTCTCACTCTTTCGTTGGATTGTTAAAACTTAATAATTTTTTTTAAAAAAAATAGTCAAGTCTACTTTCAATTGGCTTGTTTGGTTTTGGTTTCCAGGATGCCATTCACCTTATTCAACTGGAGGGTTTTTTTTTTGCTATAGTTAATATTGTTATTGTATTTAGATTTACAAAAATGTACATTTCTCAGGTGGGAAATCAATCAATAGTCTCATTTAACAGATTAACCGATGCAAGAAACACAACAACAATGATAATCCTCAGTTCTTGTGGGTTTTTTCGGGCTATATGGCCATGTTCTAGAGGCATTTCTCCTGACGTTTCGCCTGCATCTATGGCAGGCTTCCTCAGAGGTCTGCTGGAGCTGGGAAAAAAGGGGTTTATATATCTGTGGACTGACCAGGGTGAGACAAAAGGCTTTTGTAAGTTGGGCTAGGTGTGAATCTTTTCAACTGACCACCTTGATTAGCATACAATGCCTGGAGAAAACTCTTAATGATAGGTGCTTAGATGTCCCTGCCTGTTTTTCTCTCTGCTGTTTTAATTTTAGAATTTTTTAATACTGGTAGCCAGATTTTGTTCATTTTCATGGTTTCTTCCTTTCTGTTGAAATTGTCCACATGTTTGTGGATTTCAATGGCTTCTCTGTGTAGTCTGACATGATGGTTGTGAGAGTGGTCCAGCATTTTTGTGTTCTCAAATAAAATGCTGTGTCCAGGTTGGTTCATCAGGTGCTCTGCTATGGCTGACTTCTCTGGTTGGAGTAGTCTGCAGTGCCTTTCATGTTCCTTGATGCGTGTCTGGGCGCTGCGTTTGGTGGTCCCTATGTAGACTTGTCCACAGCTGCATGGTATACGGTAGACTCCTGCAGAGGTGAGAAGATCCCTCTTGTCCTTTGCTGAACGTAGCATTTGTTGGATTTTCTTGGTGGGTTTGTAGATTGTTTGTATGTTGTGTTTCCTCATCAGCTTTCCTATGCGATCAGTGGTTCCCTTGATGTATGGCAGGAACACTTTTCCTCTGGGTGGATCTTCATCTTTACTCTTGTGGCTTGTTCTTGGTCTTTCAGCTCTTCTGATGTCTGAGGTGGAATATCCATTGGCCTGTAGAGCCCAGTTGAGGTGGTTCAGTTCATCTTGGAGGAGGTGGGGTTCACAGATTCTTTTTGCACGGTCTGCCAAGGCTTTAATGGTGCTTCTTTTTTGACTTGGGTGATGGTTGGAGTTTTTATGTAGATATCTATCTGTGTGTGTGGGTTTTCTGCATAGGAAAGCTGATGAGGAAACACAACATACAAACAATCTACAAACCCACCAAGAAAATCCAACAAATGCTACGTTCAGCAAAGGACAAGAGGGATCCTCTCACCTCTGCAGGAGTCTACCGTATACCATGCAGCTGTGGACAAGTCTACATAGGGACCACCAAACGCAGCGCCCAAACAAGAATCCAGGAACATGAAAGGCACTGCAGACTACTCCAACCAGAGAAGTCAGCCATAGCAGAGCACCTGATGAACCAACCTGGACACAGCATTTTATTTGAGAACACAAAAATGCTGGACCACTCTCACAACCACCATGTCAGACTACACAGAGAAGCCATTGAAATCCACAAACATGTGGACAATTTCAACAGAAAGGAAGAAACCATGAAAATGAACAAAATCTGGCTACCAGTATTAAAAAATTCTAAAATTAAAACAGCAGAGAGAAAAACAGGCAGGGACATCTAAGCACCTATCATTAAGAGTTTTCTCCAGGCATTGTATGCTAATCAAGGTGGTCAGTTGAAAAGATTCACACCTAGCCCAACTTACAAAAGCCTTTTGTCTCACCCTGGTCAGTCCACAGATATATAAACCCCTTTTTTCCCAGCTCCAGCAGACCTCTGAGGAAGCCTGCCATAGATGCAGGCGAAACGTCAGGAGAAATGCCTCTAGAACATGGCCATATAGCCCGAAAAAACCCACAAGAACTGAGTGATTCCGGCCATGAAAGCCTTCGACAATACATTGAACAATGATAATGGCAATTAAGTTTAAAGTATTTGAACTGATAGGACTTCTCTGGTTTCAGTAGTTTAGATAATTCTGGGAGGAGGAATAGAAGCAGAAAGTCAAATCTCCTAACTTTGAAGCTGCCAGTCTTGAAATCTTGAAACCTGCCAATCGTGAATAGGTTTCTCAAGGTCAAATCACCACCACAGGTTCCTTTTTTGAGGATACTGAAGAGAGCCCTTCACATGACTGTGCCTTTGCTGTGGAATTCCTTCCTATGGGAGGAATTTTACTCCTTTCACATGTAAACAAAGTCCTTTTGTAATCAAACAGGGATTTAATGGTTTCAAAGAGTTGCAAAGAGTTGTTTTATGGCCTATGTGGGCTGCATGTGAACATGATTATTATGTTTCCAAATATTTAAAACCTTTTAAAATTGAATGGCATTTTCATATGATTTTAAATGGTTTAAACTTTTTTAATCAACAGATTTTAACTTTAATTTGTTTTAGTATTTTCTTTTTGTGAGCTACTTAGACCTCATACAGAAAGTGCCTCTTTAAAAGGTTTTCCCTGAGTTAAAAAAGCATATTCCAAACTTTCTGTTGTACAGTCTTAGATGCAATTCAATTAACTACGGACCAGAAGTCACTCCTGGAACACACATCCATTGACTTCTGGTCCTTAATGCAGTGTAAACTGGTTCAGCCCCATGTTAGGGAAAGTCGGAATGTTCTGCACATGCTCCACACTTTGGGCAAACCGGTCTGCTGTCCACATGGATGGGACCACTATCCCCTTTTCTTTGATATCAGACTGGCCCCAGAAAATTTGGCTGGTGTAGATGAGCCTCAGTGATCATACAGAAAGAAATTTGAATCCAAGTGTTTATAGTATGACTTTCACCATTTCAGACAAAAATGTGAGAGCTGCTTCTACAGAAATCAATTTTGAAATATATTAAACATAGTACTCCTCTCTGCACATCTATAGCAGTGTTGGTAGAGCATGCACTGGGAAATAGCCACATGGTTAGCTTCTGTGACTTCAAATTTCTCACATTGCTGACTTGTTCTGGAATGAATTGGACTATAGAAGTTTCACCCTACTGACCTAATGTTGCAGAAAGCTGTAGCGTGTCATGAAAATTTTAAAGAAAATACAAGATTTTCTAACGTCTTGTCAGATGACATTTAGCAAGGAGGAAAATGTCATTTTTCATAATGGTAAATTTGGTGGGCACTCTTCACGTTTCATTACTTTAGATTAGATTACCATCCTCTCATAGAATTACAGAAATATAGAGCTGGTAGTGACCAGAAGGGTTATCCAGTCAAATCTTCCACCATGTATGGGAAGCAATGAGCTTTCAGATATCCTGGCCCCAAACCAGGATGAGTAAAACATTATGCAACAAGTGAAACATTATTTGAACTCATGATTTTCATCTTTTATGAAACCTCGGAAGAAAAAAATCCTGTTTCAGTTTGGAATATATCAGGAATTCATAAGAATTGTGGGAATAATTACAAATGTATTTTATATACAAGTGACAAACCTACTAACAAAGCTATGACAAAGCAAATTGCTTAAGTCTAGAGTTCACTTCCAACTTATGAAATAAGCCTTCATAGCCTGAGTGTAGGGAATGAAAAAAAAAAGCAAAAAAGCCCTTGAACCATGACATTGTAAAATGAATACCAGAAGTAATTTCAGCTACATATAAAATTACATATATTTTCCTTAGACATTTCATCAATAGTTCTTATTGCACTTCTCATGGTGTAGTGCTCTCATTGGGAAAGTAACCTTTTAACTCATCATAAGATAGAAGCAAAAGATCAATGAGTCACTTGTTTGTCGGGAAATGGCAATATATACTTGATACACAGTTGACCTATTTTGAACTTCCCACACATAATGCTTGGATTCTTGTAATGAGTGTGATAGGTGTCAGATCAATGGCATCAATCAACAAAATGATTAAAACCCCAAATCTAATCTGATTAACATTAGCTGCATGTGGAATTATAGCATGGAACATCTGCTTGAGTGTCACCTTGCAACTCAAATTCACAGATGGTGTTAAACTGCAAGCATAAATGTAAGAACACAAGAATTACCGGTATTCTTTTGGGGAATACAGCAATGTGTTTGAAACCCCTGTAGGGAATTGCATTACCAAAATGTGAGAGAGAATGTTTATTTGGGGGGGGGGTTCATCTGTATTATTCAGTCGCAATTGAACACAATGAACTGAAGATCTTAACAGTAAAATTCTGATTTATGAACAGACAGATTTTCTAGAACTGAAAACATACAAAACTTTAAAATATATAAACTGTTGGCTGTTGTTCCTGAATTAGATAAAGAAATGGACTGAGCATTCCAAATGCAAGGGAATTGGTTTGACAAGAATGTGAAATATCACAAGCTTCTAAAGTCAGACATTGGCTCTATCTAGTCCAGTACTGCTAAAAAAATTGGGTTCCTCGTCCCATTTCTTTAGACTGAGAGATTAGTGATCCTTTGTCATTTGCCAGATAATCTGGATTGTGGCTTTAATCTTATCATCTTCATTTTAGCACTTTGGCATCCAAGTCCAAAAAGTGATGAAAATCAGGCAGATCAACACTTCCCCAAAGGAGTCTTAAAACTCTCAAAATATGAGAAATGAGCAGGCTCGTTGGTGATATTTTGAGCTATGTATTATATGCAATTATAGATATACAAACAAATGCATTCCTCTAACAACCTCATCTGAAAGCCCAGGTGAAGCATCTTGCTTTGCCGAGCTTCAACAAAGAAAGAAGGAGCAGCAGCGCAAATGTGTCGCCCCATATACAGCTCCCTCTTTGAGACGCTTTCCCCATCACATGGGGAAAGCATCGCCCTTGCAGAGAGGCCCTGTGCTGGCTCCATTGGAGGCAGCACCACATGGGAAACATCCTGTGTTGGTGGGGGGAGGGGAGTTTCCAGCAACGCTTGCACCCTGGTTGTGAATGAGGTCTCCGCTGGATGTCATAAAACAACATGTGATGTCCGGCGTCAGGCTCCATCCATTAGATGGGGTGAAATTTACACCGTCTGATATCTTTACTAACATGTCAATGGTGTTTATCAATTTTCAGAAACTGAATGACCTGAAATTACCTTAGATCCCTGTTATGTGTGGTGGAACAGTCTGACTTATATCTTCTCTTAGCTTCTGTATGTTCTTTCTAGCCTCCCTAGTGGTTTTCTGTCTGCTGTCAATAAAGACAAATGTGTTGATGGTATCCCCTTTATTTCAATAATTCTCTCCTTTAATCAAATTATTGGAAATATCATAAACAAACTATGAGAGAACTGCATCTTTACATTTGGCTGTTTTCCACTGGATTACTTCAGGCACTGCATGTACTAAGATGCAGGTCATGACTCACAAAGCACTAAATGGTTCGGGCCCTGCCTATCTTCGAGATCACATCTCCCCCTATGAACCGGCACAGGCTCTGAGATTTTCCGGGGAGACCCTCCTCCCGCTTTCACCCCTGTCACAAGCATGGTTGGTGACGATGAGGGCGAGGGCCTTCTCAGTGGTGCCCCCCCCCCCCCTCCGACTTTGGGACTCCCTCCACAGGAAGTTTAGGAAGGCCTCCACAGTGTCCTGCTTTCATAGGGATTTGAAAACCTGGATGTTCTAGCCAGTTTTCAAGAATGCTTAGTCCCCAGGCTCAGTTTCCAGGTGGCCAGATAGCACTCTGACCTGTGCTTCCCTGGCCATTTGCTGTTTGCACTATCCCATGCCCAGCCCTTTTATATGAGGGTTGAATGAAAAGTAATGCCTCCACCTTTGTTACTTGGATTTGGATGGGAATATTTTAATATGCCAAACACAGAAATAATCCTTAGAATGTGCTCTTTAACTACCACTATTCACTTTTTCACATAATCACCAGAAAACTGGATTCATTTCTGCCAACGATTAACAAGTTTTCTGAAGCCGTCACAAAAGAAGTCAAACCTATATTTTTTACTGAAGAAAAACCAACATCTGTCCAGGAAATGATGGAGTCAGCATGTTTTTGCTGTCAGTCATTTACAACTTTTTGGAAAACATCAACAAAATGCTATAGTCGATGTTTTTTTTACTATCCAAAATACTGGTCAAAGGACATTTAATCAACTACCAAGCTTGTAAACTTTGTGTTTTGACTGTTTGTTTGTTTTGTTCTGTTAGAAATGAAATACAATGGTCCGGTTGCCCCTGACATGATAAATAAAATAAATAAAATACTATCCAAAATTGTTTCAGATCTGCAGATCTGGTCACCCTCTTAACCACTGTTTGACTTCCTCAACTTAAAGAGTTATTGTCTCTGGTAATGTAAACATATTGTTTTCACTAAGAGTTCAATATTTAATCATTGTCAGCAGTTCTCATCAGCAACATTTCTAATCACAGTATAGCAATTCATGAATTCTTAACCTCCTTTTGTAGTTTTCCAGGCCTCAATATTCTTAGAATGGAGTCTTTAACCTCTATATAACAACAACAACATGGGGACTCAGAGCTGCTAACAATATAAAAAAGCATTCATTGCAGTCAAAATACATACATGCATTAATAAAACATATAAAAACAATACCGCATTCAGTAATATAAATACACCATAATAAGACAATAAAACACGAATTCCATTTCTTGTTTCTTAGGTCAAACTTAACCATTCACTTCTCTTTATACTTTATATTGGTGCACAGGGAAGTTTTTAATTGCTTTTGAAGGAGGTAGCAGAGCCATTCTGATTTCCTTTGGGCAGAAGTTTCAGAGGTGTGGGGTAACTGAGGAAAAAGCCTGCTGTCTCATTCCCACCAGCTTGGTTTGAGTTAGGGATGGGAACAAGAGGAGAACCTCCCCTGATGAGCACAGTGTCCAGGAAGTTTCATATGAAGTGAGGAGGTTGGCCAAATAATCTGGGTCTGAACCATTTAGGGCTTTAAAGGTAATGACCAGCATTTTAAATTTCGCCTGGTAGCAAACTGGAAGCCAGTGCAGCTGCTGTAACTTGACAGTTGTTCTCTCCCTGTACAGAGTTCCTTTTAATAACCTGGTTGCTGACTTTTGGAGCAGTTGAACCTTCCGAGTGCTCTTTAAAGGCAGCCCCACATAGAACACATTGCAGTAGTCCAAACAAGATGTAACTAAGGCATGTACTAATGGGCCAGATCTGGCGCCTCAAGGTGCAGGCACTGCAGATGCACAAGTTTTAATTGGTCACCACCAACACCTGAGACTCCAGGGTCAGCAATTAATCCAGGATCACCCCCAAGCTGTGTACCTATGTCTTCAAGGGGAGTGCAACCTCATCCAGCAGGGTTGTATCCCTATACCCTGATCTACTTTATAACTGACCAAGAGCACCTCTGTCTTGTCAGGATTTAGTTTCAATCTGTTCACCCTCATCCAGTCAGTTACTGCTGACAGGTGCCAGTTCAGAACCAGAACAGCATCCTTGGTTTTTGTTGGAAAGGAGTAGTAGAGTTGGGTGTCATCTGCATTTATTTGACACCAAATTCCAAAACTCTGGATGATCTCTCCCACAGTTTCATGTAGATGTTAAATAGCATGGGTAACAAGATAGATCTCTGAGGGACTGCACAGACCAAAGGCCAGAGGGTCAAACAGGAGTCAGTCAGCATCACCTTCTGGGTTTGGTCCTCCAGGATGGAATGAAGCCACTGTAAAATGGTGCCTCCCAATGCAGAAGAACCAGCAGGGACACACTCCCCTTGCCTAGCTCTCTTTGTAGATCATCTACCAAGGCGACCACTGCTGTTTCACTTCTGTAACCAGGTCTGAAACCAAACTGAAATGGATCCAAATAATCAGTTTCTTCCAAGAAACTGTGGAGCTGAGAGGCCACCACTTTCTCCAAAAAGGGACGATTTGAGTGGGACCCAATGCTTGTTTTTTTTTCAATAGAGGTTTTACTACTACCTCCTTAAGGCTAGTTGGAAATTTGCATTGAAATCAATTCAACTATTTCGGCCTCAGTCATACACCTTTCATACAATTTCAATTCAAACCACTCATCATATTTATCACAACTTGTGAGTTTGATAATGAATAAATTGTTATTTATGCTGTACCAAGCTTTAGAACACAGTCCTGACTGATAAAAAAGCTAAAATCCAATCATCTGAAGCTGTGATGAATTAAACTTTTTCCCAGTCTAGGGATATTACAAACGGTAAAGATTGCTCCTTGTTTGGCTTAACTTTCTGCTCACTGTCTAACTGTGTCCCTATTCTGGAAGAAATTGGGATATGGAATAACAGTTTCACTATCACTATTTTAATTGTAGAAACAAAATAAGTCTACTCTGTTGACAAATCTCTGAGATCAGAGGGAAAGTATTAATTTGCTTAGTTCTAATCCCCCATGTGTTTGTGTATGTGCCTTCAAGATGCTTGTCAACTTATGGTGACCCCATGATTTTAAAAGGTTTTCTTAGGCAAAGAATACTTAGAATACTTTCAACTGAAATACAGTCTGCAGTATGATATTCCCCTATAGCTAGCATAACTGTGAGTTAGGATTGCACTCTTCGTCTTTGTTAAATTGACTACATGTTAGTTCTTGTTTGGCTGGGGACAAATATAGCTACAGGCCAAAGTAGATGTTCTTTTATGAGGCTCCCAATAATGAAATAAATATGACTGAAGAGCTAAGGGAGTTTGTTCCTTCACTTGTTTCATTAAACAAAAGCAATTTCATCTCCTCTCGGTAAGATTTGTGAAATAATTATAGCTGAACAGGTTACAATGTGTTTTCCTGCCTTCTTTAGTTTTCAGTTTCAATTAGATATTTTCACACTGGTTTAACTGGAATCTTACATTATCCTAAATGAATATTCAGGCTTGTCAAAGAGCAATCAGGCATAAGAAAAAATCAATTACAAAGGTTAAGAGGAGGTCACGATTCTGCCCGCTCGATACCAGTAACAGCAACAGTAATAGCAGAAATACAAATATACCTACAAAACAATATAGTTTTAAAGTTATAGTGTGATATTTCAGAAATAACAAATATACTGCTTTTTTCAAAACAGAAATTTTGGTTTCATAACCAAAAGATAACTCTTATTTTGAATCATGTTCTGAGAAATTAACTGGAATGATTCCATAGTTGAATGTAAATTCTAGGAGTGTTTAAAGATTCAGAGTTTTGTTTCATCATTTGTATGATCCATTAATATGAATCTCTAAAGTACGATTCAGAAAAGGACCCCATCGAAGCATTACGAATCAAAATACAAGAGATTCATAAAGATTAATTGTTTTGCAGCTTTTTTCCAATGTGACATACTCCATCATCCGTAATTGTCTGTGGGGGGGGGGGGGGGGGAATGGGACAGGGGCTGATGTGATTGAAAAGGGCAGCTGTATGCTGTTTTCCCCCTTGTCAGCCAATCAGAAGAAGAAAGCCAATCACACGGCTTTTTGCAAAGCTAGTCTCCTCCCCTCAGCATCTCTGTGTTTTTGTGGTTTTTGCAGGAGAGAGATAAAAATGTGTATTTGGAGGTCTGTTTCTGCTTCTATATGTTTTTATTAAAACTTACACTTATAGTAGCTCTTTGATAATTCTGTTCCTACAGTCTGTAACTTTTCACTGTTCAAATATCCAGCCCTGAACTTATATTTTTCCAAATGTATATAGCTAGCTAGCCATACACCCTCCCCCAGCCCTTACCTTCTCTTCAAATCCTTCTTTTATCATTTTACTGTGTGTGCTTATTACTTTTAAGTCTCATTGATATGAAAATAGCATGGGCAGCCCTGTTCTTCTGGCACGAGCAACATTTCTAGGAAATGTTGTTTGGGAAGGTGAGGACTTCTGTGGTAGGGTATTCAAAAGGCTCCACCTTTAACTACAATTCCCGGAATTCTGCTCATGCCAGAAGAATGGGGCTGTGTAGGTTAATCACATGTGCTTAAATTTGGGGGGGGGGGGGATTAAATAAGAGACTATAAATTAACTTAATGATGACCCGGGCCGACTCTGTAATATGACCTGGATTATGAGATTTTAAGTGTTGTTTTAATGTTATGTTTTAAGTGGTTGGTTTTAATGTTTTTGTTTATTCATTGATGTATGTCTACACACAGCATTGAATTGTTGCATTTGTGAGGCCACCTGGAGTCCCCTTAAGGGTTGAGAAATGCAGGATACAAATATGGTAAATAAATAAATAAATAAATAAATAAATAAATAAATACAATCAGTGGATGTTTTGAAACTTGGCGGGTTTGCTGTCCTGATCATGATGTCTCACTGTACCACAATTTGAAGGGATAAGTCTTGTGGGTTTTTTTTAAAAAAATAATGTTTTAACTGAAGATTTTTTAAAAAATCCTAAAACTCAGCAGATGACCAAAAATTGTAAATGTTGTCTACAAGTGTGCAAATTTCATCCTGATAGCCATAAAAATGACAGTGAGCCTCTAAATTTTCCCCATTGCCACTAATGGAATAAAACAAAACAATTATGAAGCTTCAGAGATTCGGAATATTAACTGGAACAGGACCTCCCTGAACCTTTACAAAATGAAGCAGGGGCCAACCAAATCTCTGAAACGAATTATTAATCAGATTTCAGCCACTTTGCAAATCTCTAGTAAATTCAATGTTCATAATCTCTTTTCATCTGATATGTTTAGAACAGCATGTAAAACTGAAATATTTTAAGGCAAGATGAAATATCATAGTGTTGATAGTTAATGGAGGAAGGAAAAATTACTAGCAATAAAATGGATTTGAATTTATCTGACATGGGAAGTTTGAATGAAAAAAAATCAACATTTAGAGAGAGTAAAAGTTTGGAAATTATTTCTATAAATAAAGGCATAATTCTTTCTAAAACACTTGCTTTAAAAATTCATTTTATCTCTCTGCAAAAGCTGGAAACTAATAGTAAATGCTTCCTATGTGGTATTTAAACAAAAATCTATCTGAGACAATTGCTGTTATTAGTCCTTTGTCATTCCTAACTCCTTGGTCTTTTCACATTTTTCACAGCACTGTCAATAATTCATGTCACTTCCATTTATACATCTAAAAAATATAAGCAATACATGTCCCTAGTTTCATTATATTTTCATCCCCACACTTGAGGCATGAGTTATTATTGTTGCTCTTGTATAAACCACTTCAAACACCTCACTGCCATGCAAGCAAGTATGTTTTGGCAACTTATTCTGATTGAATGGTATTGCGATTACTATTAAGATAGCAAACTCAATACAATGAATTGGATAAGACAAGGACAAGAAGTTTCTCAGTAAGTGCTGAAAGTGGAATGTATACTATGAAGAGGTTGGCAGCCCTCTGTACAATAAGTTCATTTGATTCAGAATTAAACTGGGGGAATTTAAATCTCACAAGCACAATTCAAGAATGTTACTCCCATATGTCCTTTCCTATATCAATATGGTGGGGGATTTAAGAACTAGCATGCCAGCATCAGGCTCTCTAGTTACTTTGAAGGCTAGCCCCTAGACCATGGGGAATCCAGAAGATGTTAGCTGCAGCATATATGATTCCCCAGCTACATTAGCCATGTGTCTGGTTTCAGTGTTAAAAGACACTTGTATGCAGATGCACTTATGGGACAGACTATTGTAGGTAGTTGAGAAAGATACAAATCAGGTTTGTATAAAACAGCACTGGAAAGAATTTCTGCTTGTACAGTTTCCTCACACTTATAGCAAACACATGTACAACCAACATGTAATTGACAGAAATGGTTAGCAGGCTCATTTCCCTTCACACATTCAGTGAATATGGGTCATTCACTAGGCCAGGGACAGCATGGGAGGAATGGTTTTATTGTGACCTGCACTGTCACTGGCTTAGTGAATGAGAATATAGGTAGTCACCCATGTTCTCAGGACTACCAATATGGAGCCAGGACAGAGCCCCACCAGAAGTAGCCCTGCATCATATGATGGGCTCCAGCAGTCTCCATCCTGGCTACATCTCAGCAGCATTCTAGGATGGGGGAAAAGCCCCATGTGATGAAATTGTAAGGCATGTACCACTGTGACCAGTGGTACATGTCTGGCATCTCAAGGAATGGGTGCATTTGGTGGACATGTTTTAAATGTGCAAAAGTGCTTCTGGCCACCGCAGATACCTGGGCCTCCAGGTTCAATACCGTGTCCAGGAGTACCTCCAAACTGTAGGTCCGTTTCTTCAGAAGGAACATAACCCCATCTACCACAGGTTGAATCCCTATCCCCTGATATGCTTTCCAACTGACCAAGATCACCTCAGTCTTGTCTGATTTATGTTTCAATTTGTTTGCCCTCATCCAGTCTATTACTGATGACAAACACTGGTTTAGGATCAGGACAGCTTATTTGGCTTTAGGTGGGGAGGAATAGAAGAATTGGGTGTCTTTTGCATGTAGGTGACATGGCACTCCCAAACTCCTGATGATATATCAGCAGTTCTAGTTATAATTTATCACTGTTTTTCCATTATTATTATTGTTTCAATTTTTACCAATAGGCTTTTTTGTACTTTCTTAGTTTTGATAACAAAAACTGTCATGCACCCACATAGGCTTTTGCTGTTTTCTCAGTTGTCCTTTTAGTTAAAATGGGTCTAGTTCCTTTTTGTATGATTTTCTGTGGAGGAGAGGAAACCTTAATTAAACCCCACCCATTTAAGACCTCCCCCTTACAGAGGTGGGAATTGCAGTCCTTCCCAGTAACTTCTTCGCAGTTTGTCAGTCTAAGGGTGCCAAGGAGCCCAGAGACTGCAATATATTCTACATCTGAGGTTTAGGAAAATTAGTCTAAGGTTTAGGAAACTTAGTCTAAGATTTAAGAAAATTAATCTAAGGTTTAACTTGGTTTAAGGTTTAGGGAACTACCGTATATACTCGAATATACGCCGGGTTTTTCAGCCCCTTTTAAAGGCTGAAAAATCCCCTCTCGGCTTATATTCGAGTCAAGCAGCGGCGGGCTCCGCTGCCACCGCCGCTGTCACCCAGACTTCCACTTTCCCTCCCTCCTCGGCCTCCTTCTCCACTGTGTCCGCTGCAAGGCTGCAGCAAAAAGGAGAAACGGAGGCCCAGAAAGCGCCCCGCGAGTAAAGGCGTGCCTCCCTCCATGCCCCTCTTGCCGCGTGCTCGCCTCCTTTCTTCCTTCTGTTGCCGCACACCTGCCTTCTGCTCTCCGTGCAGCAACCCAGCTGGGTTACTGCTCGAGAGAAGACAGGGTGTGCGCGTGGCGGCAGAAGGAGAAACGGAGGCACGCACCTCCCTCCATGCTTGTCTTGCCACATGCGCGCCTCCCTTTCTCCTTCTGCCACCACGTGCACACCCTGTCTTCTCTCGAACAGTAAGCAATGTAGAGAGGGGGAACAGAAGGAAGAACGGAGATGCGCACACGGCAAGAGGGGCATGGAGGGAGGTGCGCCTTTGCTCGCGGGGTGCCCTCTCTCACTTGTGGGGCGCTCTCTGCTCAGTGTTTACCTGCCTGCTGAGCTTCCAGTGTGAGAAAAGAAGGAAGGGTGGGCTGGAGGGAGGGGGGAAGGAAGGAAGGAAAGAAGGGAGAAAGGAAGGAGGAAGGCAGGCGGTCCTCTAGATGGTCTTTAGAGGTTCCAACTCTATTGTTATTGTTAATATTACTATTATTAAGCCTGGATAGCTATCATCTGTTGGGAGTGCTTTGATTATGCTTTCCCTGCATGAAGGCCAGCCCACAGTATGATGCTGCAGGTAAAAAGGCCAATGCCATTCTAGACTGCTTCAATAGAAACCTGACAGAAGGCAAAAGGTAACTGATTGGAAACTTTACCTCAGCTGGTGTTTAAAATTGCTTTTAATGATATTTATTTATTTACATTATTTCTATCCTGCCCATATCAGCTCAAAGGCACCTCAGAGCGGTAATTATTTAATGCAACTGTTTATTTTAACTTATTGTTCAATATATAGTGTTGTCTTTTGTTTAATTTTTATGGGTTTTTTTGTTTATATAGGCATTTAATGTTTGCCTGTTACTATGTTGGAAACCGCCCTGAGTCCCCATGGGGAGATAGGGCAGGGTACAAACAAATTATTAGCCATGTATAAGTATGTGAGAGGAAGTCATAGGAAGGAGGGAGCAAGCTTGTTTTCTGCTGCCCTGGAGACTAGGATGCAATGGAGGAATGGCTTCAAAGTACAAGAAAGGAGATTCCATCTGAACACGAGGAAGAACTTCCTGACTGTGAGAGCTATTCAGCAGTGAAACTCTCAGCCCCAGAGTGAGGTGAAAGCTCCTTCTATGGAAGCTTTTAAACAGAGGTTGAATGGCCATCTGTCAGGGGTGCTTTGAATGTGATTTTCCTGCTTCTTGGAAGGGGTTGGACTGGATGGCCCATGAGGTCTCTTCCAACTCTATGATTCTATGATGATATTATTATTATTATTATTATTATTATTATTATTATTATTATTGATACCATATTGTTTTTGTTGACCCTCCTTTTCTATATATAGAGCTAGTTTACTGTTTTTCTTTGAAATACAGTAAAAATTCAAAACATTTAACCTCCTGATGCCTCAATTAATGTAATTGTATTGGTATCTGTTTTTATTTTTGAAATTTACCAGTAGCTGCTGCATTTCCCACCCTTGGCTTATACTCGAGTCAATAAGTTTTCCCAGTTTTTTTATGGTAAAATTAGGTCCCTCGGCTTATATTTGAGTTGGCTTATACTCGAGTATATATGGTAAGTCTAAGGCTTAGGAAACTAAGTCTAAGATTAAAGAAACTCAGTCAAAATTTAAGAAGTCAAAGGTTGAAGAAATGAAGTTGGAGACTTGGAGATACAAGCTTTAAGTATTGAGGAACCAAATCTGCAGTTTATAGAAAAAAAGAGACTTGAAAGGAGGTGTCAACAAAAGTCAAAACCAGACAAAGGACACAGAAAAGAGTCTAGACAAAAGAATATATCGGGAAGAAATCAAGAGAAAGCCAGTTAAGTTAAAAGCTTCCATCTGTTCATTCAGGTAATCATTTGTTAGTCAGACCCTGGGAGGAGTTAGGGTACTGATGTTCAATACAATTAAATTACTTTTTTGTTTACTGTGACCTCTCGTTGTGAGTTTTCAACTCTGTTCTTTCTGAGAATAGGGCACCTGAGGGAGTTAGCTCAGGGGACAGAACAAAACTTTTTGGAAGTTAATTTTTTTAAGGTACAGTGATACCTTGAGTTAAGAGTTCAATTCATTCTGTTACTGAGCACTTAACTGAAATTGCTCTTATCTCACAGTGAATTTTACCATTTGAATGCATTGAAATGCTATTAATCTGTTCCACCCCCAAACTCCCCCCCCCATTTTTCTTACGTGTTTTTAAATAAGAAAATGTACTTTATAAATGACAAATAATGTACAAATGCACATTCACATAGAATAATAAAACAAGAAAGATCAACTTTAAAATGGTAAAAGCACAAAATTGTGGCAAGAAAGCACAAAATGAAGAGGCAGAAACATCATTTTCTTCATACTGCACTCATTCCAGCCTCCATCCCTCTCTTGCTCTCTCTTCCCCCTCTCTCTTCATGCAGTCAAACATACCAGGAATAACAACCACACAAAATCAACTAACTCAAAATTCCTCAAAGCAGGACAAGAGCAAAGCAGACAGCAACCTCCAAAGTTGAGAAGAGCATAAGGAACAGAGGTTGCTCCCTTGAAGCCCTAAAGCCCTGTACTCTCATGCTAGTACTCCCTCTGGCTCTACCTTTCCCTCTGGCTCTAGCTCTTAACTCAAAATGCCTCTCATATGTCAGAATTAAACCTGGGGGCGATAGATGGCTCTTAACTCAAAACACTCTTATATTGGGACACTCTTAAGTTGAGGTTCCACTGTAATATTTAAAATGCTGAAATAAGTAGAAAAAAAATTTAGTATGGAATTCCAATATCCCTGACCTCATAAAGAGATAAGACCGCTTGCAATTGTAAGTTTTAATGGGAAAGTGGTGGCAAAGCTATATGAGATTGCTTGGGGTACATGGAATTTGGCAATGCTGAATTTTACCACTTTAATCATACAGGGCAGTCAAAAAAGAAATCTACGTTGGCTACTTAGGTATGTTTCCTGGCCTGGCCCTCTCATCTACCTTGAGCATCAGTCAGATTGGGTGAAGAAAATCTATTTAGTTTCTGATACGAGTGCAAGAAGGATAATGTTTCCAGCCCTTTCCTGCCATTAAGCAAGGACTTGTTACAGACGTACTGATTCTGATTGTTGCACTCTTACTCATTAGTGGCAGAGGGATTTGAAAGATAATCATTCTTGCACCCCAATCCAACAGTGAATGGATCTCCTTCATCCACCCTAGCATCTAGTTCTTAAGGAGAACTGTGCCATCATTTATGCAGGTTTCCTGTAAGACTACATAGTCCTACTGAATACAAATTGGTTATAGACCTGTAAATCCAGATTTATGGAATGAGCTGTTTAAAAACAGTTTTCTGTTACCTTTTTCATTTGCAGCCCAGTTGTTCTTTCCGGTTTCTTAAAAATTCTAGTAGCACCGGATTAAGTTTAGTGATATTCTTCTTTGTTTCCAGATGTTAGAAAAATTAATGTATAAAAGCTGTGGTAAACCAAATTGACACAGCCTTAACTGGCACTTCTTTTCCTAATACTATAATGTTTTATTGCACTGGATCTGATAGGAGTCAGAAAGACCTTATGAGCAGTGTATCTTTCTTTGGCCTAAAACAAATATTTTACTAGCGATCAACCACCAGTGTGATGCAACATATTTTCCCTTGTCTCCTGTTCCCATCCATTTACATCACCTGTAAAAACAAGTCATGATAATATTTGCAAATTTTGGAGATGCAAAGAATGATGCACCAAAAATGGAGAAGCCCTCCTATTGATGCCAAAGTAGTTTGACTACTGAGAAAAGCTCTTTCTGGACTTCAGAAACAAGGTGGAAACTAGAGATAAAATTTATTTCTGTCTCAAAAGTAGCAATACTGTTGAAAGAATGCTGTAAAAGCACTATGAGAGTGAGAATCATCTGTGCTCAAAGATGGAATGAATCAATCAGCCCAATGCAAAAAGACTGGTTTGCAAAGATGTATGAACTAGCAGAAATGATCTGTTCATTATCAGAGTTTAGTGGTGTCGAAGGAGTGTGTTTTAAATAAAAAAATATTTTTCTGCGTTTTTTTGTTTTTTGTATTTTGTCGAATGATTTGTATTCCTGCTTTTTTATATCTTCTTGTAGATTTTGTGTTAGTTTTTTCTGAATAAAAATAATTTTTAAAAATGAAAGAATTTTGCAAATGTTTCAATTTTTAATATGTCCTAAGAAAAAGTGCCTCCTGTATTAGCTTATCTGCAATTTACAATATAATGCAAATGATTATATAACTTAGAGTTATATAATCTGCTCTTCCAATTATTTTGGACTTCAGCTCTCAGAAATGTCAGACAGCTTATCATATGTTAGGAATTGTGGAAGCTGAAGTCCAAAACATCTGGAGGAGCAGAGTTTGAGAAACACTGAGCTAGAGTTATATAATCATGGTGGTCTATGGATGTGACATGGATCCTGCCAGTTGTTCAGTGCCTGCAGTGACATCAAGTGGGGTGACAGGACAATTGCAGAAGGGATGGGGTAATGGAAGTGAGTCTCCTCTCCCCTTCCTCACCTCATTGCTCTGGCACCCTGCCGAATGTCACTGCTGGTGATGTGTAACCAGCAAGACTGTGTCACATCCAGAACATGTCATGACAAAGAGAAGAGGAGGAGACAGAAAGAGTCACCATCTGTAATTACAGGACTCCCATTTCTGCAGTGTCTGGGGCTGTGTAAACCATCTGGGGGTGATCCATCATATGCCACACTGGATTGGCCCCAGGAAAAGGGTCAAATTTCTGCACACATATCAAGCAAAATACATGTTCAAAATTCTTACCATTTTTTTAAAAAAGGCTTTGTGGAACTCATTGTGTATTTCAGAGGTTACAAAAGTGAGATCAAGCAGCCATATTTTTCCAACCCTGTTCTAAATGGTGTCTTGAATAAATGCCATTGTTCACAGTCCATTGTTCACAGTCCATCTTTTAAATTCGGCAATCAAATTTCTTCTTTGCCCTTTCTAAAACATCCTGTCTTATAATGTATTTTAGGAGGGGCAGGTAGGCCAAACAGAGGCCAAAGAAGGAAAGTTTTGGGATGAAGCTACTGTATGCACTGCCTGCTTATCCCATCATCATGGCAAATGTGGTGTCATCAACTAGTATGTGTTTCATCAATGGAGTAGACCATATAGTCCCACTAGCATCCTTGAGTGGATAGTTTATTTTTGAGGGAATGATCCTGGCAATCAGACAATTATTTCAGTGAATCCAAAATGGATTTAACACTGTATAGATCAAAGTCTGTAAGATTTAATGATGTTATAAATATTATTTATTTATTTATCAAATTTATACCCCATCCTTCTCAACCCTGAAGGGGACTCAAGGCAAATTTAAACATAGGCAACTATTCAATGCCTTAAAACAACATACAATGAAAATAAACATTTAAATTAAATTAAAAATTAATATACATAGAAACATTTTAAAATTACATTTTCTATTAAAACCACACCATCCACAATCATAATCCAGGCCATTCCAGTAGTCACTGCACATATTCCATATCCATCCATTTTATCTATTGAAGATAATAATGCTGGGAAACAAATTTAAATTTAATACCTTTGTATAACAAATACCAGGTACCGTAGGTTGGATTTCAGAGGGGGGAAATCCGCTAGTCTTAATGGTGAAATAGAAATTAATAATACTGAGCAGCAGCAGCATTAAAGTTAATACCTTTGTATAACAAATACCAGGTACTATAGGCTATATTTCAGAAGAATGACCTGGCAAAACTTCCTCTGAATATTCTTTGCTTGAATATCTCTATAGAATTCATGTGGCTGCCATAAGACAAGTGACTTCACACACACATACAGAGGTAAAAAAACATTTTGCTTTACAATCTCATCTGAAATATGTGTGTATTTGTGTGTGTGTGTGTTTGGAGCTTTTCAAAACAAGACATGTACACTTGGGGGATTTGCATTATTTTTCCGGTTTCTCCCTTTATTCTAAGCAGGAAACGCTAAGAATTAGAAAACATTAGAATTTGTATTGCACATCCAACCTTTCTCATTCAAACCAAAGGCCCTTTGGGTCCAGCATTTTCTTTTCGAGCATCTGAAAGTGTGATATTTCTGAGTAGTTCAAAAATCAGGACATAAAAAGAATGCAGCCCCCTTTTGTTTTTGTTTTGTTATAGTAACTTTATATGCAATACTGATGGGAATAAATAGATAACTGCCTTTGCAAGTTGTAACTGAAGGAAAGTTGGATGTGAAAGTATAGAATAGATAACATGGTCACTGTCAGTGCTATCACTGCATTTCCTTTGATATTTGATAGTTTGCCCAGATAAGGTCATGGCATTCTATGTAAAACAACAAACTGCATTTGCAAATGGAGATAAAGCCAGAGTAAATAACTTCAGGGATAGGAAGATCTCATTCTATTGGCTCTCCCGAATACACTCCTTTTATTGGGAAAAATAATGAGTCCATTCCTGTGCTCAGTTATTTGTGCTGCTGGAGATTTCTCTTGCCAAAAAGGATCACTAGTGTTGAAGGGGGAGAGACAAATATGTGTTGTTTGTGTATAATGGGAGGGGGTTGACAACAGCAGAAAGAGGAACTTGTTTATTAGGATTTGCAATCTGCATCATTATAATTCTAGTGATTTTTTTCCAAAACATTTCATCTTTTAAAAATAGTCTAGGAACAAAGTCTAGCAGCTTTGAAATTGAGCAATTTAGGGCAGTTTCTGATAGTGAGAGCCAAATCTGCGCTGTGGATAATGAGACCCATTAAGTGAATGACCAGCACCGGCCATGGACCACCTGTGGATCCATGCCTGGCAAGACAAAGAAGCAATATAATTCAATGTTCCCCAATCAAGAAGTCTCACCAGTTGAAGAAGAAAGCCATTGAGATATTTTATTCAATCCAGTTGGAAAGGATGACAGCTTAATATAGGCAAAACATACATTTTTATACAGAGAAACCTTTGTTTTCCCGCTCACGCCCCAGGTGGAGCTGGCTTCACACTGATTGATGGAGCCAGCTTTGACATCATGACCAGTTGGGAGCATTCGCTTTGGGACATGGGACTGTGACACCTGCCAGCCAGTCAGAATATTCCCTGCTACCAATGCAGATCTCTGTTCCCCAATGGCTGCAAGGGGGCAGGATGACCAGCTGGAAAAAGAAATGCAAAGTGTCTTGAGATGATTACTATGTCCCAACTTTGGGATGAACAAAGAGGGGTCATATAGACTCCGGGGCAGGATATCCAGGTTTACTGGAGGAGTGCCGAGTGATTAGTGTTGTTTTTATGTTGAGGTGACTTCACAAAGGGTGGGCAGCCCACCTTATAGATCCTGTCATCCCCTGCACAGTTGGGGTTATGGGGACCAATTGAAATGGATTGATCCCAGAGATGATGTGTGCTTGGATCCTATTGTTGTGATGATGACCAGGAGGCATTGATGGGGACACCCAGGTCAAGGCGTGTCGGTGAAAGTTTACCTGAGCTTGATCAATGGCTTGATCCTCAAATAGTTTTATAAGAAACCCCCACAGGGAGGAAGTTTAGCAAAGGGGGTTAGTCGGTGTTCAGTGTGGTTGGTTTAAGGGCAAGGAGAGGAGAGAACCCCACTCCAAGGACTGAGGGGGCTATGGGGCCAACTGCAAGCGGTGAAGAGGAGAGAAAAGGACACAAGAGGCAAAAAGAGATACAAAGAATAAATTGAGAGGATAGCACACTGTAGTGCACACTTATTAAAGGGTTAGTTTGTAATAAAGGGGGAGAAAGAATGCATCCAGAGTGCTGGGTAGCTGCTGTGTTCCTCCAATCCTCTGAATGTCTGCATAATTAATTCCTATGGGGCTCCTGCTCTTTGCGGGTCCTCTGTTGTGGTTCCATTTATGAATTGATTAAATCATTTGACCGGGGGGCGGGGGTCTCAATATTTGACATCAGCTTCATCATCAAGCTCTGAATGTTGTTTGAAAATACTTGGAATTTGTTACTGCTGTTATGTGCCTTTAAGTCAACTCATGCTGACCCCATCCTAAAGTTTTATTGGCAAGATTTACCCAGAAGACATTTGTCATGACTTTCCTAAATATGAGAGAATGTGATTTCCCAAAAGTTACCAAATAAGGATTCAAATTCTGGTTTGCTAGAGTCTTTGTCCAAAACCCAAACCACTACATTGCACTGGCTCTGATTGCTCTAGATGTACTATTTCCTTATAGATGACCATCTTGCACATTTCTAATATTGTTTTTCCATATGATGTTATGATATTAGGTTTAAAAGCACTTTTAAAATGTTGTCCCAACCTTTATGCGGAGGGAGGACGTTGCTTGAGGGGTTAATGTGGAAGCAAAGTTCTGGATCAAGTGTTTTGTCCTGTTATATTCACTGGTTAACTTTGATCAGCACTAACTTTGATCATTGTGTGATCAAAGATATCAAAATACTATAAGCTGTCTGTCTAATTTGTGTACATAGATAAGATGATGGTACCATCTTGTCCTTTTCTTCAAACAACTAAACATCCTGATTCTGCCCTGATAACTGACCAGTTTGACTACCAGAAATTAAGGGGAATGTCTTCCCTCCTTCCTTCCCTCCTTCCTTCCTTCCTTCCTTCCTTCCTTCCTTCCTTCCTTCCTTCCTTCCTCCCTCTCTTTCTTCCATTCTTCCCATGGTTGCATCAATGGGCTAAAGATCTGTGAAAGCTTAACTACAAGATTGTGTTAGCTAAAAGATTGTGCTTTCATTTGTTTTCAAATTATTATTTAGGTAGTGTCACCATCTAAACAGCAAACTCTGAAGGACTGAAACATATATTTGCTGTTCCATTGTTGCCCCCTATGAATTATCAGCACAACTGTGACATATGTTGCATGTATTTCCAATATGTATTCATATAGGCTAGTGTGCCTAAGCTCCCAATCACACAAACAGAAGCTACAATCTTATAGGCCAATAGTTAGAAGAAATGATATACCAATGTACATAGAAGACTAGTGAGCACAATTCTTTGCCTACATGTACAGAGTGCATGGTATGGCAGTATACAGTGCTAGCTTAATCAAGGAATATAGAGGTCAGGATTTTACAAGATTTAAGAAAGGGAGAGGAAAGTAAAGGTATCCAGATATTTTAAATTCCAATCATCCTTAGTCTTTGGTTCTGTAGGCTAGATTTGATAGGAGACAAAGTTTATCATATGTCTCCCTTCCATTCATTTAAGATAATAATAATAAAATGACGTTTGGTGATTTAAACATCGAAGTGAAAAATATTAAATTTTTTGCATTGTAATCATTCATTGCAGCTATTGCAATTGCAAAATGATCAAATATTCAATTTGCAAAATTACTTGGCATGTTCCTTAGAAGGATTTGAAACAATATATGTATATATAAGATCGTTCCTAGGTTTCCCTTTAGTAATATGCAAATGAATATTAGACATATATCAGGACTTGCTTCAGCAACCAATTCATAAGCTGTCTGGGAGCTATTCTATCTATACTCTTCCACTGTTTTAGCAATGCAATTACAATGATTAATTAGACAAAGAAAGGATGCTTGAAGGAACAAGTGGAACAGTTATAATTGCTTTAATGCAAGTGATTATGCCAAATCAAAGCAGAGTTCTGGGTACCTATCATATTTTGCTGACACACATATACCCAGGTAGTTGAAAAGAACTTGAGATCTTCAGATCGACAATATCTTTCAGAATGTGTTATTTGGAGTATTGTATAATCACTAGGATGGCCAGGTCAGTATCATCCCATTCAGATTTTAGGGGTGAAATATGAAACCATGGGAATCCTGATGATGTCTCACAGACATGGCAGGCAAAGACTGGGAAAGAGGCAAAAACTAGGGGTGTGCATAACACCCAAAAACCTTACCATTTTCAGATCCCTTTTCAGCTGGTCCCCCATTCTGTTTTCTGAGCTGTTGGGGGGTTGTACCATTTTCATTCTGGAAAGATTCGGCCCATTGGAGACAAAGGGGAAATTTTAGAGCTGCGTTTATCAGTCATTTTTAGGCCTATCGGGAAAACTCTCTCTCTCATGAGCCCCATGTGTCATGTATCATATTCTGCAGTTGATAGTGGTTGGTGAATGGGTTCCGAATCTGGATACGGTCTCACTAATCAGCTAGGGTGACATCTTAGACCCAAGAAAACCCCACAAATGGCCTATTTACATATCACATTGTCTATTATACTCTATTGCTTCAGATGTACATACTTTGACAAATGGTGATCTGCACTGCAGAATGGCTGCAGTTTGAGGTCACTTTAACTACCATGACTTAGTGTTATAGAGTCACAGGAGCTGTGGTTTGGTAAGGCATAAACTTTCTTTTGTGGAGAAGGTGAGAGATTTTGTAAAATTGCAGCTTCCATGATTCCATAAGATTGAACCATGACTGTTAAAGCAGTGTTAGACTGTGTTAAGTTACAGTGTAGTTACAGGATAAGAGACAAGACATAAAAATTAGAGTTTCATTATGTGCTGCTTTTTGAAGAAGTAGACCAAGAAGTCTTCATTCCTAATTGGCCATGCTGCGTTTCACTTTGGGGCATATACACTTTGATCCTGTAGCACTTTCTCACAAAGACCAAGACAATCCTGGGCTTATTCATTTACATTTTATGTTGCTTAAAAAGTAGGAATGTGGTTCAATTAATTTCCAATTATTTTTCTTCTCAAATGAAGCAATAATTAATTTTCTGCTTTCTTTGACAATGGGCTTTAGAATACCTGGGTGCCATCCCGGTACTTACTGGGATGGCATCTCCACACTCTCCTGGGAAGCCTGGGTTTTTTGGGAGATGGGTAGTAACAGAAATGCACACCAAAATGGATTTTAAAAACCCACTTTTGCACGCATTTCTGTCAATTGTGGATACACACAAAGTCTTTCAACACTGTACACTTCTCAAAGCCTATTAAGCACTTGGGACTTTTGTGCAAACCTTATATGTGGTTCTTTTGCACAAAAAACAGCATTTTCTACTGAGAATAATGCTTCTGTGGAGAAATAGTTGTTCTGCAGAGAAATCTGTTTCTTGTGCAGAAAATGTTGTATTTTAAAGAAAAGAAAACATGTATAATTTGTATGCAAAAGAAGTCCCTCATTAAAGCATTGGGGACGCAGGAAACAGTTCTGGAGTATGTAACACATATGTAACACATCGCCATTATTACTCATGTGTGGTTAGTTTATACAGTCACTGTGTGAAATATTTCAAATGATGAAGTTGTAATGTACCAAAACAATTGTCACATGAGAAGTGTAAAGGGTATTTCAAAATGTTGGTCCCAATTTCAAAGCTGTATATTTCACAATGGCAACATATTACGATTATACAAAAATGTACAAACTGTTTAATGACTTATCAACTTATCAAGTTTTAGTAACCATTTTGAGCCAGAAACAATTATATAAAAACCCCTGCAAATGGAGACTATCTCATTATGCCATATGTTGCAGGATTGTCATCTTGTAAATTACTGTTCCTATTGTTTGCCCTGGGACAGGTATTTAGTAGTAATCATTTGAAACTTTCAAACAGTTAGAATTTATTCAGAGCATTTCATGGTTGCAGAGATGTAGTGATTCCAAATCAGATCCCATCTTTTTGAAGCACCCCAAATTTCTGAAATTATGTCTTGCCAATTGTTCATTTTCCTATATATTATTAGTATCTTACATGCATGCTCAGTAACTTGTGGCCCAATAAATGTTGTGAAACAATAACTTTGATCAACTCCATGCACCAGAGTCATAGGGATATTTAACAGTGTTTTGTGACAGTGCTTTGATTTCCCTTTTACTGCCGTGGCTGCATCCTATGGAATTATGAGATTTGCATTTTAGGGAGAGGTATTTTGAATTCTCAGTGAGAGAGCTGGTCCCTCACTAAAAAATAAATCCCCAGAGTAGTGTGAAATAACTAACAATAGCAGGAGTAGTTCAACAATATATAGTGCCAAAGTCACCAATTCCCATATCACAGGTTCACTTCAGCAATATAATGCTGCTATAATATATATTGCCTTAACGTAGTAACATATTTCTCAATAAAGAGAGCACAGCAAAACTCCAGGCACAATGCAGGGCATATTTAAGATGTTAATGTTTAATTTACAATGCCATAACCTTGACTTGCAATTTTTTCTGTCTTTCCCTCTAGAATGTTAAAGATATTCCTTGAAGCTATTAGTGCTTTTGTAAAAGCAAACGGAAGAAGTACAAACAGGAGAGAGAATTTCTTTGATTTGTTCTCTTAATGAGAAAAAAAAAATGTGCTATTTTTCTGTTTGCTCTTTTTTCTCACACAGTAGGAACAGGCAGTTTCCCACACCATGAAATTACTAAGAAGCTAGTGAAAATCTCTTTCAGTGAGTGAGTCGTCCAAGCATAGTATTAGGAAGCTGGAACTACTTGTGATGAAATGTGGGAGAATATAAAAGGTAATCAATAGGTAATCATAATAGGTAATCAATAGGCAACCATATCCCTACCTGCCGTATGTGATATCTGTTTCTTTATATTTGTTCATCTTTTTTGTGTTTTCACATTGACATTTTTACTGTACTGATCTGAATCATTGATATGCATTGTATGTACATATTGCCTATAGGAGATTTCCAGAGCTTTGTATTTTTCACCAAATCTAAGCAAAATAATCATTGACTGAGACAACACATCCAAAAACATGAAGGAAAATCCTATTTAATTTAATGGGGGTAACTTTGTCATAAAGTCACGCTTATGGTTGCTCTGCACAACATGGTTTCACAAAAGACTTCATTGAAACTACTGCATTGTTTAGCACTGTTTTCACTTTCTTAGCAGTATCAAATTGCTGTTTCACTTTGCAAGCATATACTCACTATAGCACAGTGGCTCCCAACCCTTGGTCCTTCAGGCATTTTGGACTTCAGCTCCTACAATTCATAACAGCTGGCAAGCTGGTTGGGATTTCAGGGTGTTGAAGTCCAAAACAACTAGATGACAAAAGGTTGGGAACCACTGGTATACAGAAAATATGGTTGGGTATGGAAGATGATAAATCCATAACATCCCTATTGTTTTTACTGTAGGGCCAACCCTACAATTCTAAAGAGTAAGGTAATTTCTTTGAACAGGTCCATCTACACTGTAAAATTAATGGATTCTGGCACAATTTATCTGCTGTTGCTCAATGCTCTGGGATCCTAGGATTTGTAGAAACACAGAACACTTTTTGGCAGGGACCTTGTGAAACTGCAGATCCCAAGATTTTCTAGCACTTAATTGTGGCAGTTAAAAATTAACCTGTTTCATACTACTTCTCTGTGTTGATGAATATGAAATAAAATAAAAAAGGTTGAAGGCTAACTTAGAAAAAGAAAGATGCATCTTTTATATCAGCTTCTTAAATTGTAATCCAAGAAAGAAAATCAGTCTACAGTTCAGATACAAGACAAATCAATAAGGCCTTTTAAAGTCCTTTTGGGTTACAAGGATTGTATTCATTTTCTAAATAGTTTCATGTTCCTCTGGTAAATAGAGGTGCTGTCTTCTTTTAACAGCCTCATAAAAAGGCCAATAGTTGCTCATTTTGATGCTAGTTATTCTGCTCACCTTGAAAGTCAGGAGTACTTCTCAGATTTAAAGCATTATTGGCTGGTAACATGTGCAGCAGCACTCTTAACAGTTCTGTGTATTAAAGGAAATTTGGTTCTTCTGGTAGGCTTAAGGCTACAAATAAGATGATGGATGTGCTCTTAATTCCCCAAATGATATAAAGTCACTTTGAGTCTCCTTGTGGAGAGAGAAAGCAGGGTATAAATAAACAGAATAAAAATAAGAATGGTCAAAACAGTATTTAGAAGGAGCAGGTTGTTTTGAAAAACAAAATAACTGATATTCTATCACTAATAATAATAATAATAATCATAATAATAATCTTAATAATTAACATTTCTATACCGCTTTTCTCACCCCTGGGGGGACTCAAAGTGGTTTACAACATAATAAATGGCAAATTCAATGCCTCACACACATATATATAAAGGGCGGGGTTGTTGGAGAATATTCTTGATGGGTTGTTCTATAACATTTTGGTATCTCATATGTTATACCTGTTTCTGGGTATATTTTATGATTCCAAAAAAGGCACCAATTTTTCCCAATCAGCTCTAGTTTTTGAGATACAGAACATATGCTAGCTTCTCTCCCATAGAAAATCATGATGACCATATCTAAGAAACTAGAGTTGCAGTCTGTCCAATAATTTTTTCTGAGTCAATGCCAAATAATAAGCCTAAAAACCAAAACATCAAGATTTTATTTGGTTGAGCTGTAATTCTTCCTTGCATTCCATTGGCTTTTAGAGTTATTCAGATAATTTTATGTAGTACTTCAAGGATGGTTCCTGACCAGACAAAAGTCTATTTCAACCTTAACAACAAACATCACACTACTCTCCTCATCCCCACCACCACCTCCCAACACGTAATTTTGACACACTAGGAGCTTTTGACAGAAAGGCCTGAAAATGCAGCCAGGCCCCTCAGATAAGTTTTTGGGGTAAATGTAGGGCTGGGAAGGGAGGGTGAGTCACTATCCTGTTCTTTTGAGCTCCAGGAGCCTGAAGAGCCAGGATTGCTGTGAGGATTGACCTCTGGGGTCATGGAAGCGGTCCCAGGAGTCTTTCCCTATAGGCCCCACATTAAGGTCCAGATCTTTCCTTGCATTTTTCTAGCCACCTTGTTCAATTTGACACAACCATCACAACATCTTTGATAGTGAGTTCAGAGCTTTCACTGTGCTCTTTGGGCACAATTATCAGTTATTGTTTATTTCTTTTAGAGTGAAGGTCTTCTAAGTTCTCCACTTTAAAAGAGCGTGTGTGTATGTGTGTCTTTTAAGCTGATATTGCCTGCACATTAATATCTAGCCAGGTCTCATTAAAAAGAAGTCTGACAAGCATGCATAGAATCAAACTGCAATGATAAAGCATTGGGTGGGTTGTGTTTCTTTTAGAAAGTGGGTGAGCTGGTTGGCCTGATTAAGAACATTTGTAAGCCCTTTTCTTAAAATGTTGCATTGCAGTTTTATATCTACCCAAGTTTCTTTCTCACCAAATTTCTTTCTTTTCTCCCTGTTTTAGTAAGAGAGAGAAATTGCATGTTTTAATCATATGGTAATGTTTGAAAGGATGCAGTTACAAATTAAAATTATAATTAATCCTCAAAACCTGTAATTAATCCCTCCAAGACATAAATAAGGTGCCTTCTGATAGCAGCATAATGAGGGATACATTCAACTACCATAGGCCAATGGCTTATAGCTTTCTGATCTGTGTTCCTTAACAAAATAATGGGGAAAACATTTGAATATTCCTTTCAAATAATGATAAGGGAAAGTATTCGCTTTTAAAATAGGGGAAGTACAATATTAACTCATTTGCTTTTATACATACCATTAGAAATTTTAGCAAAATCTCCCCCATTCATAATTATGAGATGCCATCCTTTCATCTGCTACCTCCCCCTCCCCCAAACCTTTGGATCAGATATCACCTTATACGCATCTTAACAAATAAACTCCATTTACAAAATATGATAATGACATAAATAATGGAGTACACATTAGGAAGCAATGAACCTCAAGTGCCTTTTAAATTCCCACCACTCCTGGCCTTCCTTGGAAGGCTTGAAAAATATATCATGCCATTTTGTGTTTTGAGTAAAGTAGAATTTGTTTTCATCGTTCAGATACCTAATTCATTTTCATTGAATCAGATAAAGAATGGGGGTTAAAATTGTAGTGCTTCACTTAGTTTATTAAATTTCTTTTTATCCTCCATCACATGTATTATTCATATATTCCGCAATATTCAGGTATCTCACATTCTTTATTATTAAAATGTATTTACTACTGAGGGAAATAAAATGTCTAACTACATTTTTAAAAGCAACTAATATATTATGAAGATTTTTGGATTTCCTATTTAAATGATCAGATCTTCAGCTATGAGAAATATACCCATCTTGGAAAATGCAAAATCTGACAATTAGATGAAATATTTTTTTCTGTGTATTAGAGCATAGTAGAATGGTGAGATATAAATGTATTTACATAAATAAATACATGTCAACTTAGTGGCCAAGTAACTACAGGGAGTCATCAAGTGGACTGGGGAACATGAGAGAAGCCTCCTCGCAGGATTGCAAGACATCCGGGGTCCCCTGGGCAACGTCTTCATAGACGGCTGATTCTCTCGATCCAGAAGCAACCAGAAACGACTTGCAGCATGCAAACAAACAAGCAAAACAACCAACGGACCTTTTCAGGACCAACCATGACAATAATCTCAATCAACATGGAAGGCATGTCAGCTGCCAAAGAACAACTGCTTTATGAACTGTGCCGAGATAAGAAATGTGACGTGCTGTGTGTCCAAGAAACACACAGGGATGAACGACAGAAACGACCCAAAGTTCCAGGAATGATCCTAGTAGCGGAAAGACCACATGCGCAGTATGGAAGCGCTGTCTTTGTCAAACCAGGCCTCCAAGTCAGCAGTGCCCACAATACTGAAGAAAACAATATCGAGGTTATAACAGTAGAGCTTAATAACATTACCATCACCTCTGTGTACAAGCCCCCAAATGAAGAGTTCTGCTTTTCCTCCCCTGAGAACTTTGACAGGCACCAACGGGCGGTAGTAATTGGTGACTTCAACAGCCATAGCCATGTATGGGGCTATGCCCAAGAGGACAGAAATGGAGAGGCTGTCCTGGTCTGAACTGCACAAACTATCACTCATCCATGATAGCAAGCTCCCACCATCCTACAACAGCGGGTGATGGCACCGAGGTTATAACCCAGACCTCTTATTTGTGAGCGACAGCATTGTACAGCAATGCACTAAATCAGTGGGACCACCAATTCCAAACATACAGCACCGACCAATAATATGCCAACTGTTCCCAACAATAAGGCCTCAGAAAGTTCGATTTAAACGAAGATACAACTTCAGAAAGGCAGATTGGACTAAATTCTCAGACATGTTAGATGACATGATCACATCAGTCGTGCCAATCCCGGAGGAATACGAGCATTTTATTGAAATAGTGAAAACCTGCTCATGGGCCTCGATACCGAGAGGCTGCAGAACCAACTACCTTCAGGGCATTACTCCTGAAACAGCTGCCTTGTTGGAAAACTATTACAGGCTCCACAACGAAGACCCATGTAGTAAGCAGACTCTTCAGGCAGCGCAGAACATTGTGTCCTCCATCTCTGAAGCCAAGAAAGAACAAGCTGGTCACAGAGGTCGACATGGGCAGGAGCAGCCAGAAGGTGTGGAGGTTGCTAAGACGGTTGAGCAATGACCCCTCACAAACTAATACCCATGCCAACATAAAGGCAGATCAGATAGCACACCAACTCTTGAAGAACGGGAAACCCAACCATGCCACCAAAGTAGGAAAGAAACCAATAGCCAGACAACAAGAGATTGAGAACAACAACCTTCATGAACCCTTTACATCTACTGAATTGGACATGGCTCTCAATAAATGTAAGAATGGCAAAGCAGCTGGCTTGGATGATCTACGGATGGAACAAATCAAGAACTTTGGCCCAAAAGTAAAGTGCTGGCTACTGGAGCTGATGAACAACTGCACTGCATCCTGTCAGATCCCCAAAATCTGGAAGAGCCGTCTTCATAGACCTGTCAGCGGATTATGATACTGTGAACCACCGCCTCCTCCTGAGAAAAATGTATAATATCACAAAGGACTACCATCTCACCCGTTTCATAGGAAACCTGCTACAAAACAGGAGCTTTTTTGTTGAGTTCCAGGGCCAGAGAAGCAGATGGCAGAAACAGAAGAACAGCCTGCCTCAGGGGAGTGTGCTCGCTCCATCCATGTTCAACATCTACACAAATGACCAGCCACTGCCAGAAGGGACAGAGAGTTTCATCTATGCTGATCTTCGTGCCATTACTGCTCAAACAGGGAGCTTTGAGATGGTTGAACAGAAGCTCTCCAAAGCTCTAGGTGCTCTAACTGCCTATTACAGGGAAAACCAACTGATCCCTAATCCATCTAAAACACAGACATGTGCATTTCACCTTAAGAACAGACAAGCATCCCGAGCTCTGAGGATTACCTGGGAAGGAATCCCACTGGAGCATTGCAGCGCACCCAAATACCTGGGAGTCACTCTGGACCATGCTCTGACCTACAAGAAGCACTGCCTGAACATCAAACAAAAAGTGGGTGCTAGAAACAATATCATACGAAAGCTGACTGGCACAACCTGGGGATCACAACCAGATACAGTGAAGACATCTACCCTTGCGCTATGCTACTCTGCTGCTGTGTACGCATGCCCAGTGTGGAACACATCTCACCACACTAAAACAGTGGATGTGGCTCTTAATGAGACATGCCGGTATTGCACCACCTGACATCCGCCGGGAAGTAGCAGCCAATAGTGAAAGGACCAAGGCAGTGACATCTCCAGCTCATCCCTTGTTTGGGTATCAGCCAGCACGTCAATGACTTAAATCAAGAAATAGTTTTCTTAAATCTACAGAGACACTCGATGGAACACCCCAGCAAGCGAGAGTTCAAAAGTGGCAGGCTCAAACCCAGCACCTCAATCCATGGGTGATACCAGATGAGAGACCCCCCCCCCCCCGGGCACACAGAAGACTGGGCGACTTGGAAGGTGCTGAACAGACTGCGCTCTGGCACCACGAGATGCAGAGCCAACCTTCAGAAATGGGGCTGCAAAGTTGAATCCACGACATGCGAGTGTGGAGAAGAGCAAACCACTGACCACCTGCTGCAATGCAACCTGAGCCCTGCCACATGCACGATGGAGGACCTTCTTGCGGCAACACCAGAGGCACTCCAAGTGGCCAGATACTGGTCAAAGGACATTTAATCAGCTACCAAGTTTGCAAAATTTGGTTTTTTAAAATCTGTTTGTTTGTTTTGTTCTGTTAGAAATGTATTACAATGTTCTGGTTGCGGATGACACGATAAATAAATAAATCAAGTGGACTGCCCTCAGGGTCAGGTTCTCCCCCGGAGGTAGGCGAGAAGGTGACAACTGGGTGATTCCTGTCCCTTTGCCATGAACCATTTCTTGTGTCCACACACACCCCCAAGTTAGTTTCATTACCCTGGAGTGCAGTTTACATAGGTCAATACATGGTCCTTTGTTCCATATTTTGGTGTCTGGTCTCTTATTTTTGCGGTGGTAATTCAATGGAATTTTGGACTACTTTGGATTTTAGAATTCCAAACAGTGAATGTTCATCCTCTGTGTGTGCATGTGTGTGTGTAAAGTAAAATAAATAAAAGCTTACCTTTAATGTCCTTTAATGAGATGTGTGTGATACACCAACATACTTGTAGATTCAAATAGGTTTTTAAGTAGTTTTCTTTTAGATGATATGGGAAAGTATGTTTTATGTGTGTGGAGGAAAACAACTACATGACAGTGAAGTGAGCACAGGAGCAGCTCGGCAATTGCTTAGGGTAATATTATTCACCTTTTCTTTCAAAACAAAGCACTTTTACAAACACTCTAGTTGTCAAAACAATTCAAACAAAAAACCACACATCAGAATGGCAAACATACATTGAAAATGGCACCCCCCCCCCAAATTTGCCATTATCTCTATGAGAAGAGTTTAAATGTGGGATTAAGAGGACTTCTGAGCACAACCATTTTGTGTATGCTGCCACAAACGTTGGGGGGGGGGGGGGAGTGTCAGTCCCCTTGCAATCAACCTCTCCCACTCTTCACCCTTTAAAGTGAAAGGGCCAGACATGAATCCTTCTCTTTGCCCTAGTTCCCCACCAAGGAAGAAAAGAAGAAGTCAGAAAGGGAAAAGGCAGAGAAGAAGGGCCAAAAGAGAGAGCATCAGGGATGGAGGGAACAGGAATAACTGCTCTTGTTGTGGCACTGGCCATTGCAAGTGAGTCCAAGTGAGGGCCCCTGAAAGTATAAACAAGCTTGTCCACTTTACATATGGCTCCTCATGCCAACATCCACTTACAAAACTCCCTCTTGAGAAGTAAACTTCCAGGTGGGTGGAGGCAGAGTAGATGCAGTGCAAAGCAAGGTGGCATACTCCTAGGTTTTCCCCTGCCTTCCATCATTTCGCCCCTCTTTCCTTCCCATCTGCTCTGCTTCTCTTCCTCTCATATCAGGCATGTAGCTGGGGGAGGGGGCTTTAGGGGCTTCAGCACCCCCCCCCCCAAATTCTCAGGGTGGTCCGCGAGAAGGCCTTAGTGGTACATTATTTAAACGGTTATGTTTATTCATATCATGATATGATCACCATGCTCAATATATCCCATATGCATGGGGTATTTGTATAACAATACAAAAGGTTTGCTAGGGTAGATTCTCACCCCCCCCCCCCCGGGATCAAACTCAGCCCACCCCCCAAATCAAACTCAACAACCCCCGAACAAAATCCTGGCTAAGGGCCTGTCTCATATCATCCCATTTATCTTACCTGCACAGCACTGACCTTGGCTTTTGCATTGCACAAAACCATAGATTCAGCTTGCGAAATGCCAGAGGACTGGAGAAAGAGGGGCAAGGAGGAACAGAAGGATAAGTGAGGATCAGAAGAGAAAGTGAGCAATCCTTTCTTGAGTGGGTCACATTTTCCTATCTCATCTTATTTTGCAAAACTGTGTGCCTGTGTGCAAGTATTGCAAAGTGAACCTCCATAGAAAGAACTGATGCATTTGCCCACCTTTGCACTTGAACAGGGAGGAGAGACTATACATTCCATTGTGTTTGAACTTTAACCATACTGGCTTGGTCTCAGGAAGGTTAGAACACATCATCTTGAATTCCAGTTATTTCCAAATTCTACAGATATTGGTTATGTATCCTGCGTGTCAGTCCCCTTGCAATCAATGTCCTTTAATGTCTTTAATGAGAGGTGTGTAGAACAGGTTCATGGGTCTTCATAAACAACATTTATTGATGATGTGGTCATGGTGGGGGGGGGGGGCGTTATTCAGGCATCTCTCCAAGTGGTGTTCAGCAGTGGCACACTCTGTGTGGTAGAGGGTCCTTCTTCTTATTATTATTATTATTACTTGCACTTATTTACCGCCACTCTCAGCCCAGGGGGCGACTCGTGGCGGTGAACAACAACATAGAAAAGACAATTTACAGTAATCAGAACAATACATAACATGCTACTACTACTTGACATATACTTATACTAAAAATCCGTTTCTTAACGGATGTTTCTTAAAACAGAGGCTGGATGGCCATCTGTCGGGGGTGCTTTGAATGCAATTTTCCTGCTTTTTGGCAGGAGGTTGGACTGGATGGCCCATGAGGACTCTTCCAACTCTATGATTCTATTATTCTAAGTGAATGAGGGGATACAGTAGAGAGATGTGTAGTAGCCCAGCCTGGATTCACATGGACCCTGCACACCTGCTGAAGTAACTTGAAGCTAGGGGCAAAGTACAGGAATATGCAACATGTTTTGACACCATGTACTATCTCAGCTTTATTCTGATCTTGTGAAGTATTTCTGTTTGTACCTAATAAATCCATTAGATGGCCAGCAGCAGAAGGAGGTGGTGGTGAATCTGACTCCATGCATCTCCTGCATCCCCCCCCCCCTTGCCAAGAGGGCGATCACATGGGGAAGGTGTGAGCATGTGTGATGAGTGTGGCTCCCCCCCCCCCCATAGTTTGGGCAACACAGGAAGCCTCCTGTGTTGCTAGGGTGGCGGCACACTGGCTTTGCCCTCTGCACCCATGGAGCCAGCACAACATCATTTGATGAGAGCTGGTCAGCTCAGTGAGTGACCAGTGCTAGATTGACGTTTGTCACCAAATCTTGCCCCGAATGATGAGGTTGTAACATTGACAATATAGACAATGATGTTAAACTGAAATGTGGGAATGTTTACAAATGCAAGACTTTTTCAGCCAATACAACATTTTAGAATGCATAGCCATTGTACTTGTATGTTTACTGAGTCTTTATAAATCTGTAGAATAATTCATATCACCATTGCTTTTTGTTAGGAGATAGTTACTGTGTAAAAACTATTTTAAAAACAGCCAGTTGCCATATAGTGATGCTATCTACATATTTCAGCAAAGTAGAAAATACAACTGCTTCACCACATAGAGGGAGAAATGAATATTTTTAATGTTTTTTTTTACCATGCTACCACAGCCTGAGTTTTACTGGGACACTTTAAATTAAAGCCTCACTATGCAATGTTTCTACTTCTATGGGATGTATTCTCGGCTAGCATTTTCAAATGATGAATAGCAATCTCCACAGGAAACATATCAGGTTTCAGATCTTTTCTGAGAACCATGAGGGATAGAAATCTATTTCCCATAAAAATATGAAGTCCTTGACACTGATAACAAGGGCTAAAAGATTCTCCAGGTGCTATCAACATAACTAGGTTTCTACAACCTTCTTCTGTACAGATGAACTGTTTGATTCAATTTTCCATGTGCAATTTATTGGCAATTTAAAACAGTAGCAATCAAAACATGCTGAGTTAGTATTACTGAAAAAACCATTTATTCATGCAGTGGTCTCATAGGGTTGCTATAAGGTTTAATTATCTAATGATTTTGCTGTGTTAGCACAGTAATGCTAAATTGTTTTGTTATTATGTTATCTCCTTTAAATATCTGTCCTTGGATAGTTAATGTTTTTAAAGGCTACTATTTAATATTTATATGTAATTGAAGAGGTGGCTTTATAGCCATCTTAAATCCTGTTCTGAATTAGATGAGGTAATTTCCACTCATAAATTATGTGGATATTTGGAATCCATTCTTCTTTACTTGCAAAACAGAACACTTGTGTTGTCTCCTTCAGTCAAAGTGCAGCTTTGTAATAATGTACAATGAACAACTGTCACTCTAATGTACACACATGTTTCACAAATCTTGACAAACTTTTTGTTAATTCTATGAGTGAACAGAAATGAAGAGATTGGCCTTGGTTGTTGTCACTTAATGTGAAGTCTCCTTCACTTAACTTGGCTGAAGCCCCCCACCCAATCCAACCTCCCACTATTTTGCATTTGTGCACCAAAGGGAAAAACATTGGCTTTCAATATCAATAATATTAATTCACACCCTTAACATTTTTAGTCCTGACATGAGTACATCTATTGAAACCATAAATGGCTTGTCATTTAATAGATTGAATAAGTGTATTCTACTTGGAAGTAACCACCAAGATAGTAACCATAAAGATATATGGCCAAATGGGAATCAAACTACAATTGCCAAGCAATCAATACAACCATACTTACAAGGACAGAAATGCTGCTTTATCAGAATAAGGCTTTAACGCGGCAGTCCCGTATTTTGGGTATCTTCTGCCACCTGCAGAATTCTGTGAAATATAGTTTTGAGAATTCAAAAGGCTCCATCCTAAACTGCATTTCCCAGAATTCTGCAGGTGGAAGAATTTGCCCAAATTGCCTGTGTTAAAGCCCTAGTGTGATAAAACAGTTAGTTGCTTTTTTGAGTATTGTTTCACATGGGCTATACTTGGTGTTTCCCTCCAGTTGTGGTTGTATATTTATGCAAGGTGTTTCAATGAACCCAATTTCAAAGCAGTATATTTCATGTTGGCAACATGTTAGAATTACACAAAAAGTTACAAATTGTTTAATGAGTCAACAGCACCACAATTATGAATTCAGACTTGCTGAACTGCAGACCACAGAATGCCTTATGTTGTAGGGTTGCCATTCAATATATGAGCTAAGAAAGTATGTTCAAACATGCATAGCTAAAGCAAAATAGTACAAATATCTTCCTTTTAAAAGAGGAAGGGAATTTCATTTAGCTTTGTGTTGGATAAGGATTTGTCAGTATTTGCAAATTTATCTGTATTCATGATAAAAAGAATTTGAGGGCCACATTGGTGCTTAACTGTTCAAAAGTCTCGTCATGCATTTTGCCATGTTAGTGGTTCTAAAACCACACGTCATGTTTCAAAGCTGTCTTGATTATGTGTATATATAATTTAATCTTCAGAACTTAATGGAAAAGAAAATACTAAACATGGATCCTATCAATAAGTAATTGGTTTTGTTCATTAAAATGTATTAGTGTATGTTGCCTTAGCACATTAAAATATTTGGAGAATTTGATAATGTACAAATGTATTTAAATTTCATCAAATTAGCCATATTTTTTTCTAATTAGCTAATTGCATGAGTAGGCTAATGTCAGAAAAGTAATAATCTAAAATAGTCCAGTATATTTGTATGCCCCCGCTCCTTTTCAGATGCAAATTGATATCCTTTTGGCATCCTCTTTTCCCATAATAATGTTGTCTCCTGAGAAGAATAGCATCTCTGTGATTTATTTTGTTAACTGCTGACAAGAATGACAGCTTTCTGTAGTAATATATCAAACAAATATATCACCAGTCCATCTCTCTAAGTAATGTTTGAATGTAATACATCATCGGAATAGGATGGACTGGCTACTTGTTTGATGACATTGCTACTCAAAAGAACAGGTGTTATAATACAATCAGTTGATCATGTATCATTCATAGTTCATGGCATATCTTAGCCTGAAGCATGAATTTGCAATAATTGTTTTCTCTGATATGATCTATAAATCCTTGTTCAAGATACGTTGGCATACATAGTTCTAACACTATGATCTTTGAAGTAGACCTCTTTGGCCCCTTCTACACTGATATATAATCCAGATTATCAAATCAGATAATCCACATTATCTACTTTGAACTGGATTATATGTGTCTACACTGCCACATAATCCAGTTTAAAGCAGATAACGTGGATTTTATATGGTAGTGTAGAGGGGGGCTTTATGACATAACAAATGGAGTATGTTACTCTTTAAAATTCCTGTTTAGCTGTCACTCAGTTATGATTCCACAGGGTAATATGTTTCAGGAAATACAATCACACATGGATTCTTGGGAATGGTGGATAGCAAACCCTATAATTTTACTATAGTCGGCCAGAAGCATACAATAGAATTTTAATGGAAAGGCCTACAACCACTTCCAGGGGAAAATATTGTTTGAAGCAGGAACAAGTGAACAATATCCAATCTTCCTTTAACATCTAGTTAGTAAGTAAATTATTTCCCATCATTCTTCTTGCACAGGTCCCAGAATGGATTTGTCACAACACTACAAAAATGTGATGAAATTTTAATAGATGGCCTTAAGAAAAAACAGACAGATAGAGGGAATATAAGGTGCCTTCTTGCAGTGCCTCAACCAAATTAGAAGGAAAGAACTAAACATACCCTTTGCAGCTAGTGCTCTTATATTCCTTGGCTAATTTGATCATGATAGTGAGCAGCATACCACTGTGCCCATTATCATGATCAAATTAGCCAAGGAATATAAGAGATAACACATTCATTTTCATAACCTCTTCTTTTTTTGAGTCATTGTTATAATTTTTATAGATGTTTTATTCATGGGGCTATTTGGTCATTTTGTAATGTTTATGGCATTTAATGTTTGCCATTCTTTGTTGGAAACTACCCCGAGTCCCCTTGTGGAGATACAGTGGGTTATAAATAAAGTTGTTGTTGTTGTTGTTGTTGTTGTTGTTCCTAACTATGAAGCATTCTGCAAGCTTTCACAATTCTGATATGCCCTTGTTCATTTAGGTATTTATCTCTAGGTAAATAATAAAGAAAGAGAAGGATTCCAGACAATTTGGCCATAGAAGATATATTCATGGACATCTATTGATGTCATCAGTCATAATAATAATAAAATACTTTATTTATATACCACCCTATCTCCCCAGGGGGACTCATACAGCAATAAATGCTCTCCCTCTCCTGTATACTTGTTCTCCAAAAATCTCTACTTCAGGGGTTTGGAGAATATTTGGATAAAATTTATATCCTAACCCCCCTGAGGGATGCTGGAGGCAGGGAAGTCTATGAATAAAAAAGGAAAATCCCACCGCACAAGCAAAAGTGGCTTATACAATGTTGCACCTCCTTAAGATACACTCTTCTATGAACATTATTGCAAAAAATGTAAGCTTGAAAGGGTGAAGCTGTCCAGGGCAATATGACAGCACTTGACAACTGTAAAAAAAATTCCACACTTTCTGCAATTCTTTGGGGATGTAAAGCAATTATTTGGCAAGAAGCATCACCCTCATTCAGAACTATGCTGTTGTCATGTAACAAGATCTGACACATAGCATGTAAAATAAGGAATTGTGATAGATCATTTTCAGTTGAGTAACTTGTGAATCCAGAACAAGATGGTAAAACTTGAAATTGCAAGATGGCTTTGCTAAGCAGTGCTCAGAGGCACAGGAAGATATATTGATGTATTTTTACTAATGCACTTTACTTGAATAGGGAAACAGAACTCAGATACAAAGGTAGACATTTCATTTGTGAAACTGGAATGACTAAGACATTCCACAATTTACAAAAAGGTCTGGCTTTAACTGTGTGGTGGAAAATGAATGCTTTGTTTCCATATTGTAAAAGAGAAAGTTGTCCCATTCAAGTCAAGGCAATTCAAAAATCACCTTTTGAGTGTATTTGGTAAATGAGCTGTTTCAAATCCTATCTCATCAAACTGAATTTTATAAAAGTAAAGTTTTTCCATTTCAGGAATCACAGAAGTAGAATTGCATTTCACTTATCTTCTTGATAAATACAGTCCTTTGAAAGAAAAATCAGATCTAGAAATAAATATACTTGGCATCTTTCACATGCAATTGCGCAGTGGAGAAAAATCTGACAATTATTTGAAAAACTGCTTCCTAAGTCTAAGAGCAATTTAATGCATTTTAAAAGGATCACATGAAATAACAATGAAGCATCTTTTCTCACATGTTTTACTGCCGTGACAGTATGGGTAGAAAGGAAAAAATCAGCTTCTATTCTATGGCTTAAATTGTCATATTTGAGAAGGTACAGTACATATTTCCCAAAGTATATTAGCAATTATCTCATATTTTAATGTGTTAATTTTCAGCATAGATGTTTTGGAAAAGAGAGGGATATACCTGTGATGGAATCTCTATCTCAGATTACTACCCTCAAAAAAAAAAACCCCATAGTTTTCCAATCCATAAAATCAAAGGAGATTCTGCCTCTGTTCTTAACCCACCTTTTACAAATAAAGTATATCTTTTTGGATATATAAAACAGCATTGTGGTGAACTGTGAATTTTAACTTGCAGTTAAGTATAGTTATAGATAGGCGTTTGAAAGGTTATTTAAAGTTGCATAACTGGGGGAGGGTGGTAGCCAGCTCAGCTCACTTTGAGCTGGGTTGCTATGGAAAAGGGGCAGAGCCAACTGCCACCTGGCAGGGCTGCCATTTTAAAATGGTTAGTATGTAGTCTGTGAACTGCAGGAGTGGCTGGTTCTGTAGTAGTGAGAACCAGGAAGATAATCTGTAGTTTAAAAACTACAGGGAAAGGCTGATTCTACTGTAGTGAGAATCAAGATGGTTTTGGCTTTTAGCCTAGGTAGTTTAAATAAGTCGAGTTGACTTATTTATATTAGTAGTTAGTGTATGAGTAGAAAGGGTGAGAGATACCCAGTGAGAATGTTTATTGCAACAGAAATATCACAAAGAAGGAATAAGCTTGTATCCGAAGTAATCTACTAAGGAAAGGAACATAGTTTGAAGAAAAATAAGTTTGAAACCTGTTTAGTAGAAGGAAGAGTCCTTTCCAGAGTTGTTTTAAGGAATGCTATAAATGTAACCTCTGAAGATATGTGCGTCTAAGAGTCAAGAAACAATGAAACCATCAAGCTTCTGCTACATTTCAATAAACGTTTTACAGTTTCTTATAAAGCCCGGTCTCTGTTACAAATCCTTTACAAGTTAAGTCACGCTACACCAAAGAAAGAAAGAAAGACGAAATTAATATCACTAGCTATTAGCTACGCTATCAATTTAATAAGCTGTTACAAACTGGTGACTTCTTCACAAATAGGTGGCCATCGTTGCAAGCATATTTTGGGATGCACCAAAATATTCTCTTTCTAACACAATTATGTATATTATGCCAGTTCAAGGAAGTGGTGTTACAGTTAGTCAGAATCCTACTCCTCGAATGTATATTAGAGCAGATATCTCATTGAAAAACTATGGAATGTTGGTGAAGTCACCATTTTGACTTCTGTGGCATCACTAAAAACATATGTATATACACTTGCATCTCCTTGAGTGCTGTCTATCAGTACTTATTTGGAGGATAAATGGTAAGGCATGCCCCAGGATTCTTTAGAAACAGAAGCCCAATTTTGTGATAGGCCAACAACAAGAAAAAGCAATACTAACACATGGTCTATAGGGACAGTGTAGTCAAATTGAAATACCTGGTGATCCAAATCATACAAAAACCAAAGAAACGCTGACTATACATAATATATTTTCAAAAGCAAGGGTTGCTGATGGTAGTCAAGGATGGTCAAATTGGTGTCACATACCCAACAACTGATTGGGCTTCTTGCCTTCTGTGGTGACATTACAACAAGACATCCCTGCCTACCGAAGAAAACTCTATGAAATTAATGGAGGTTCTATAAGTTAACAGGCAATCTAAAGGCACACATACACAAAAGGAATGAGGTATTATGAATGTTCTTTTCCTCCCTTCCCGAAGCAGTGAAATGCTAGGAACAAGTCCTTGGATACATATCTTGAAGATTTGTAAGCTTTCTTATGGGATAAATGCACAAGTTTTCCTATTAAAAACGCATAAATTTAGTGGCAAAGACAGTTGGCTGTCACATGGAAAAGCAGTGGTAAAATGTTTAAATAAAACCTAGAAAGGGAAAGATGAAAAGAAAAAGAATTAGAAGTTTCTCTCTGCATTTTCTGTTATAGATTTCTGGTTCCTGATACTTTAGAATTTCGCAACCCTAGTTTAGAATGTAAGCTAAAATCAATCTCTTCCCTATTTAGCACTTCAAGAATGTGGCTAAGAGAGCAGGGAGCCATTTTTGTTCTGATCAGAACTACTTTTTTCATTCTCTGATTGTTCTCTCTCCTATCCTTTTCTGGGTTAACAATTTACCTCCATTACAACAATCATGCTAATGAAAAATTAGCAGCTGTGTTTCATTAACCTTTGTTGAAAGGGAGCCTCTTAGATAATTTTGAAATATGTGTCTCTGTGTTTGACTATAAAGCTATCTGGCAGATCAGTGGGCACTGATGAACAATTGTGTAACCTTTTGTAATTTGTTGGACTGAGTGCAAAATAAAATTGTATTAAACCACATTGATTGTATTTATAACCATATTGCAGCTAGTTTAATGGATTTCAGGGAGTATAAAATATTGAAGAATTTTTTTTAAAGTCACATGCAAAAATAAATCCAATATGGTGTGAGATGGCAACCATCTCCAAAGGGACTGTAGAAAATAACCAAGTAATCATTTTTACAGAGCAAAACTGTCCCATACTTATATTAATTTTTGGTAGCTGACTAAATCAATGGAGCACTCTTGGGGAGAATATTGTAAAAATACTAATAAAAATGAACCAAGAATTCCTAACATAAACAAAACTACAAAAACTGCTAAATTATTTTGACTGTCCCTGAAACCTTCAATAACAAAGCATCCCAGTGAAAATTCATTAGATTAATACAAGTCAAGATATTTTAAGTTATTGTATAATGTTAACATTTATATCTAAATTAAAAATATATGCAAACAGATAATTCATAACAGAACTTAAGTTTCCCTAACCACTATACATTTTCCCTCATACAACCTGGAAAAGTATTTCTCACTCTAGAGCTACCATCTCCAACAATTAGCTGAATAATCAACTTTTCCAAATTTCTTGACATCTTGTCTCAAATCTAATTTCTATTGTAGCATAAATATGTGTTGTTAGTCTTACAAAGATGGATTCAATACATATTGCAAATACTGTAGGACACAGATAAGTCAAATACTTTGAATTCATGCTTTTGAGTATTATGTTCCCAATATGCAAAAGGTAGAGATATAAATCTTTGTACATTTTCATTTTTATTGGAAAGAAGAAAGAATATAACCATTGAGTTGTTGTGAATTTTCCGGACTGTATGTAATAGGCTTGTTTGATTAAAAATCAATTCCGATTTTCATAGAAATTTTTTTCAAAACTTTTTGAAACTTCTGAGACTTCTGAAACAGGTTTGTTAATGGCAGACATGCATGAGCAGTTGGAAAAAATGGCACTGGCACTGGGGAAACTTCAGGGCCCCTTCAACTCCTGACCGAGGGGCTCTTACACTCCAGGCCTGCCTCGGCTGTCAATGCGGAGGAGGACGAGGAGGAGGAGGTGATCCTTTTCCTCCTTTCACATAATTCAAGTTATCAAAGTAGAGGTAAAGATTTCACCTTGACATTCAGTCTAGTCCTTTCTTACTCTGGGGAGTGATGCTCATCTCAATTTCTAAGCCAAAGAGACACACTGTCCATAGACACCTCCAAGGTCATGTCACCAGCATGACTGTATGGAGCTCTATTACTTTCCCGCTGGCGCCTCAAACTGCAAAACCAGATTCAAACTGCTAAACCAGATTCAAATTGTGGACCTACTACATGATTCATTATGGAGACTCATAGAAGGCAGCTAAACTGCATGACAGAAGTCTACATCACTGAGTATATACATAATGCAGTTTCAAGATGCATTACATGGCAATGTATATGGGGCCTGAGAGCAGATCAGGTATTCCTTCCAGGTGTTTTGGACTTCAACTCCCACCATTCCTAACATCCTCAGGCCCTTTCCTTTTCCCCCTCATCTGCTTAAGCAGAGGAAGAGGAGGAAAAGAGTAGGAAGAAGGAGAGGAGAACAGAGAGAAAGAGAAAGGAGGGGGGCATTCACCCAGGCTGCTTCTTTAAAGTGGTTTTCCAGGGGAAAGGAAGGGGGGACATTCACCCAGGCTGCTTCTTTAACGTGGCTTTCCAGGACCCAGGAAGAATGGGAAGGGAAATGAAGGGGGGACATTCACCCAGGCTGCTTCTTTAAAGTGGCTTTCCAGGGGAAAGGAAGGGGGGACATTTGCCCAGGCTGCTTTTTAAACATGGCTTCCCAGGCTTTTTAAAAAATCTTTATTGTATTGTTAACAACTATTTGTAATACATTTATCTTTACATTGCTTTAGTTTCAATACATTTTTCTTTCCACCCCTTAATCCCCCCTCCCCCCGTTGACAAGTTCGTCCTTCTTCATTTATTCGAGCCGTCGTTGCATTCTATGTAGTTTTTTTTCCAGTGATCGTCTTCTGGTTTAGCTTCTTGTATCCAATTTTTAAAGGGTAACCATATTTCTTTGATTTCCTTCTGCTTTTCTGTTCATAGTTTTTCATTTCTTATAATGTCCATAATTTCCAATTGTACTTGTTCCCACACATATTCATACCATTTTCCCAGGGCCCATTTCTTTTTTTTTCTTTCCACCTCCAGGCAATCACAGCATGTGCTGCTCTAAATATCATCATAACTAATTTTTGTTCATGCGCTTTTATTTTACTGTCCCCACAGATTCCTTTTAAGAGAATCTCCATATTTAAATCATTTTTTATATTTTTGTATATAATTCAATTTTCATGAAGATTTGATTCCAAAACTTTTTTGTCTCCTTACATTCCCACCATAGATGTGAGTACCAGGCTTCTCTACTCCCACAGTGCCAACGTTTCCTGGTGATTTTCCTTTTTTAAGATTGTTGATTACTTTCTCAATCTCTTGATATGATATTTCGCTCTGTATTTGTTTTTTTTTCCTTGCCCAATCCTCACATGGTATATTTTTCTCCTTTATATAATTTCTGATAGAAATCTGCAAATATCTCCCTTATGCTTTTATTATCCTTTATCAATTTATTATTTTTATCATATATTTCTTTCACTCTTTGTTTTTCCTCCCTTTTTTAGATAATTTGTTAGTTATCTCACTGAATTTATATTTGTCCTTTGAAAATCATTTTTAACCATTAATTCTTTTTTCCATATATCAAACTTATAAATTTCCTCCAGCTCTTCTTTCAACTTATCTATTTCTTTTTTAGTTTTTTTATCATATCTATTCTGTAACTCCTTATATTTCTCTTCCAATTGCTTATATATTGTATTCCGTTCTAAATTTCTTATTTTCTTTTTGAAATAAACCTCTTACGAATGCTTTCATTGTATCCCATATAATTCCTTCTTTTGCCGACTTTCGGTTCACTTGAAAGTATTTAATTTCCTTTGCTATCTCTTCCCTATCTTTTTCTTGTTTCAGTATCACTCAATCACTCAATCAATCAATGATTTATTATGGTCTTTGACCAGCACAGTACAGAATGGGGCACCGGTGCCCAAAGAAGGGAATCACAGTTCCCAAGTAGGTCAGGTATAAAAGCAGATTAAAAACATGTTATAAAAGAGAAAAATTTAAAAAATAAAAGAGACTAAACTTACAGTTTAAAATGCATGTATGAATCTAAAATGGGGGGGGGGGGGGCTAATAACAAATATCAGACAACTGGGAAGCTCTAAAAAGGGGTGAGATAGGAGCATTTACAGCATTTCAGTTATTACAAATCATTCTAACTATATTCCCGGCAGGAAGTTGCCTGGTGGAGTCAGTCATCAACCGTCTAATGTTAATTGCTGCTGCACAGAACTTGGCAACACTATAGGTTGTCGCAAAGCAAGAGTCCGAGAGCAAGAGGGAGGTGTAATATCTTTCAGTGCGCCCTGGAGGTTTTAAAAGCCATGGAGTGATGAAATTAGCTCTAATGTCTCTATAGAATACACATTGGAGGAGCACATGTTCAGTTGTTTCAATGTAGCCAGACTCACACGGGCATAGTCTCTCCTGGGCAGGGGTCTTCCGGTACCTCCCCTCCAGTACTGCCGATGGAAGGGCATGGCATCTTGCCAAAGTGAAAGCTCTTCGGTGTTTAGGCACCTCCAGGTTTGCTAAGTAAGCCATGGCAGCGATGAGATATCTGTTATCTTCGCTAATGTTGAATGTTGGAGAGCAGGCTAAGTCTGATTGTCGCTCTATATCCAGGATCCATTGTCTAATAAGATCCTTGGCTTGGTCCCATCCCATACCTAGCAGTTGTCCTTGAGAGAAGCCTAGAGTTGCAATTTTGATTGCCACTACCTTATTCCATGTAGACTGAAATTCATCTCTCAGAGTTAACGGAGCAAGGCCACATGTTGAGAAAGACAGATGCAGCCAATAATTGAGGGTGGCTGTCCACACTCTCGCCTCCACTCTCACGAGGCCTGTCTCTAGTCGCAGGGTGGCGTTTGAGAAACATCTGGGGACCTGCATCGCCGATCTTAGAAATTTTGATTGTACATGCTCCAGAGGGGTATAGTTTGAGAAGGGGCCGAGTTGGGTTCCATACATCATTTGTGCTATGGATTTTGCCTCAAAGAGCTTAAGTGCTGCTGGTATGTAGTGGCCTCCTCCCATTTTGAGAAACTTTAGGGTAGCATATGAGCTCTTTTGTGCTGCCGCTGCTACGTAATCCACATGTACTTTCTTGTTTCCAGTGCAGTGATAGAATACTCCCAGGTATTTAAAGCTTGTTCAATATTGAGTCTGTCTGGTTTCCAGGTATGTTGCTTGGAGTGTTTCGCAAACACCATAATTTTGGTTTTTTAAAATTAAGATGAAGCTGTTCTTCATTACAATATTTTGTTAGGGCTCAAGGCTCTTTTCAGGCCTATATGAGTTCTGGATAGTATCACTGCTTCGTCTGCATAGAGCAGGGTAGATAGTGTCTTCCTGCCAGTTTTGGAGGGTGGCAGTCCAAGTTGGAAAGGTGCTCCACCATGGAGTTGATATAAAAGTTAAATAGTAGTGGAGCCAAAGTACATCCCTGCTTGACACCTTTCTCAGTTTCAATGGCCCTAGTGAGATGACCTTGAGGGCTACATCTTATTTTCAATATGGTCCCTTCATGTAGTATGTGAATTAATTGCAATAGTCGTCTATCTATTGAGGTGGACCCAAGTTTTTCCCATAATTTGATACGAGAGATAGAGTCAAAAGCTGCTCTAAAGTCTATGAATGCAGCATAGAGGGAAGATGTTCTCTGGGAGGTATATTTTTCTATAAGATGCTGTAAAACTATGCACTGGTCAATGATGGACCGACCTTCTCTGAAGCCGGCTTGCTCCTCCGCAAGTACGTTTTCTTGTTCCATCCAGTCCAACAATTTCCAATACAGATGCCTTGTGTATATTTTACTAATGGTATCTCTTCCCTATCTTTTTCTTGTTTCAGTATTGAATCGCTGTATCTCCATTTATATTGAGATTTTTCCGCTATTAATTGTATTGTTATTTGTACTGGTGCATGATCTGATATTTCTATCTGTCCGGTATTGACTTTTAATATCTTGGATTGATTGGAGTCTTTGATTAATATATAGTCTATATGACTAAACTTTTTATGTCTACATTGAAAATATGTTGGTTTTGGTTGTATGTTTACTTCTTTGAAAGAGTCCTTCAATTTCCATTTATTTAAAATACTACTCTTATTCTGTATCAAGTCCATATTGAAATCACCTGCAACAATAACTTCTCCTTAATATATTCCCTCCAGCTTTCTAAATATCTTTTCTATATATCTTTTTGACCTTTATTAGGCACATATATATTCAGAATTGTAATTTTTACCCCATAAATTTCTCCTTTAAAAATTACCCATCTACCTTTAGTATCCACCACCAAATCATGTTGTACCACCTCTAAATTATTTTTCATCCAGATGGCAACTCCCTTTGTTTTATTATTCGCTCTAGCCTCTGCCACTATACTCCATCCTGGCAAATTTAGTAATTTTTCTGGGTCTTTCCTTGATCTATGTGTTTCCTGTAACATTATACAGCCAAAATTATTTCTTTCAATATATCTTCTTAACCGTGCCCTTTTATTATTTGAAGCTAAACCATTACAAAATGTTCAAGCTGACGCACTTCAAAAATGATCCCATTTAAATGTGGTGTGTTTTTTTGGCTCATTTTCCTCATTCCTTTTTTCCTTAGTTCTTGTCAACTCCCTATATGCCCAATGTGGTTTTGGAAAAGACTAACCTCCCTCCCCTCCATTGAGCCTCCTTGACCTCTGCATTTCCTTTTACCCCTCTCATCATTTCATTTAATATAATATAATACCTCCATCAATGCCCTTTACCTTTTTCCCTTCATCTTATTTCAAAATGAAAGTTTCTTGTATGTATGTATGTATGTATGTATGTATGTAAGGGTATACCTTCTCAGCCATACTGCTAAATTCCATCCCATCTCATAGTGCTTTTCCCACTTATTCTAACTTGCCTCTTATGATTGGGTACATGGAAGGAAGAATTATATTGCTCAATTTAGAACCATTATTTATAAACTCTTAGTAAAGCAGGCTTGTCACTTTTGTGATTTGCCAATGCTGATTTGCCAATGCTACTTCGTGGTCTTAAATGATGCCTGAAATGTAAAAGAATCTTGTAAAAGAATCCACTGAGAGAAAAAGGATAAAACTAGCTGAGTTTTAACTATTTCAGGCAAACAATGAAAATTCATGTCCCATCTATGAACCACATTCCTTCATTGGGAAAGTAGCCCAATCTGCTACTACAATCATATGTTACTGCTATTTTATATTCTGCATCATTTATCATTATTAAACAGAACAAAGTAGCAAATGTACATAAATATACCTTCAGCCACATGAAATGACATGAAATGAGAAATGAGAAACTGTATTACATATACTTGGACATTGCTTTGCATTAAGACAGTTCAGTGCTACATCTAACTTACTATTTGACAAGAAGCCAAAATAGTAAGTTGTATATCACCATTGTACACTGCAAATCTTTGCATGTGGAACTCCACAAAGTGTGGTGATTGTGCTTTGCAATCATTTGTTGAATGGGAACATTGTATAATTGAATGAAAAAATAAATGCATAATTAAAGTACTGTTACGCATTTCTTCATGGATATTCATCGACATTTGACAGTGACAGATAGATATGCACTATATAAGGGCACATATCTCTAAGCACAATGATTATGGATGAGCAGTTCAGCTTCCATAACTGAATGAAAACACAGAAATCATACAAAGCTGTGAACCAACATATGTGGGGGATCTTACACATGGGTTGCTATCTGGCAGAGGTTTATTTATTTATTTATTATTTAAACTTATATGCCGCCACTCCCCTGGGGCTCGGAGTGGCTTACAAGAATGGCTAAAATCGAACACAATTTAAAGCAATTTAAATCAATTTAAAAACAATCAGAGATCAAAGGCCCGTCGAAATAGATATGTCTTACATGCCCTGCGGAAAGCTGATAAATCCCACAAGGCACGGACTTCAGGTGGCAGAGTATTCCAGAGTGATGCTGCCACTGTTGTGAAGGCTCTGCGTCTGGTTGCTGTTAGATGCAAAGGTCTTGACACTGGGAATTTCCAATAGATCTTCGTCCTCAGAATGGAGGGATCCCTGGGGTTGATAGGGGGTGAGGAGGTCCCTCAGGTACATCGGCCCCAGACCATACAAGGCCTTAAAGGCCTTAAAGGTGAGTACCATCACTTTGAAAGTGATCCAGTGCTCAATTGGTAACCAATGCAGCTGCAGTAAGATTGGTGTTATGTGGCATCTCATCGGAGTTCCCGCAAGAAGCCGAGTAGCTGTGTTTTGTACCAGCTTGAGCTTCCGGATCACCGACAGAGGAAGGCCAATGTAGAGGGCATTACAGTAGTCCAGTCTTGAGATGACCGTAGCCTAGATCACCGTAGCTAGGTAATCCCTGGACAGGTAGGGGGCCAGCCGTCTAACCTGCCGCAGATGAAAAAAGGCGGTTCTGCTAACGGCGGAGACTTGGGCCTCCATCATCAACAGAGGGCCCAAAAGGATTCCCAGGTTCATTGGAGTTTCACTGAAGACTTTCCAGGTCTTATTTCAGTATGTTGGTGATTTCACATTGTGCCTTGAAAACACCCACTGTACTAATTACAATACATCTAGCAATATTAGAAAATGCAGGGTGCCCTCCAAAATGTATTCATTTTTTAACAGCTTAGAGTATTTTTGGTGATTGTTTGAAGGCTAACTACCATATTTCACCAAATCTAAAGTGACATTGAACATAAGGTCCACCTTCAATTTTCCTCCCAACTTCAAACAAAGCAGGGCAAGACCACATTAAAGTCACCATGAGGCTGGAGGAAATTGATAAGTTTGATATATGGAAAAAAGAATTAATTGTTAAAAATGTTTTTCAAAGGACAAATATCAATTCAGTGAGACGACTAGCAAATTATCTTTAAAAAAGGAAGGAAAAACAAAGAGTGGAAGAAATATATGATAAAAATAATAAATTGATAAAGGATAATAAAAGCATAAGGGAGATATTTGCAGATTTTTATCAGAAATTATAGAAAGGAGAAAAAATATACCATGTGAAGATTGGGCAAGGGAAAAAAAATAGGAGAGGAGGAAAAAAACAAATACAGAGCAAAATATCATATCAAGAGACTGAGAAAGTAATAGACAACCTTAAAAAAGGAAAATCACCAGGAAACGATGGATTTACTGCAGAATTTTATAAACAAATAAAAGAGATTCTGATTCCAGAATTAGCAATAATTTTTAATAATATAATAAAAGAAGGAGAAGTACTGGAGTCCTGGAGAGAAGCAGAAATAATAACAATACTCAAACCAGGGAAGAATCCAAGAGAAGTGAATTCATATAGACCAATTATCTTATTGAATCAAGATTACAAAATATTTGCAAAAATTTTAGCAGATTAAAGGATATATTACCAAAAGTGATAGAGGATGATCAATATGGCTTTATTAAGGGAAGAAATATAAGCCACCCACTGAGTAATTTGATTAATATTATTGCCCAGAAAAGTAAAAAAAGTTACGCATTTATCAAATTAGATGTATATAAAGCATTTGATACAGTTATCCACAATTTCTTATTTAAAAGAATGGAAAATTTAGGAATAGGCAAGGAACTTATTGAAGTCATAAAAGAAATATATAAAAAGGGGAAGGCAAAAGTGAAAGTAAATGGGGGATATACTAGAGAAATTGTTATAGAAAGGGGGGTTAAGCCCACTATCCCCAATACTATTTACACTAGCTATAGAGTATTTAGTGGACAGAATAAGAAATAATGGTAGAATAATAGGATATAGAATAGGAAATGAGGTAGTAAAAGTAAATTTGTTTGCCGATGATTTATTGATAATTACAGAAAACCCAATAGAATCATTAAAAGAATTGGAAATAATATTAGCAGACTTTTATAATTTTTCAGGATTAAAGATTAATATAACAAAATCAGAACTGCTGGGGTTCAATTTGGGAAAAAGATTACTAGAGGATATTCAGAGAAGAGAAGATATTCAGATAGCAAAATAATAATAATAAAATATGTGGGTATTTTCCTAACTAATAGGTCAGAGAGGCTTTGGGCCTTAAATTATAAGAAAATATGGGGGAAGATACAATACCAAATGAAAAATAGGAAGGAATTTTTAAAAAATATATCAAAGAGAATTAGGGCAATTAAAATGTGTATACTCCCTAAATTTTTGTATTTGTTTCAAACACTGCCATTAGATAACTCGCAGCAAACATTTCAAAAATGGGATGGAGAAATTAGAAAGTGGATATTTGGGGGGAAGAGACCAAGAATAATAATAAGGAATTATATATGCCAAACAAAGAAATAGGATGGGGGATACCAAAATTACAAGAATATACACTTAAATTTAGCGCTGGGTAACCATGGAAAAATTTGTTTCTAAACTCGATTCATTTTTAGGGGGTTTTTGCGTTTCGTTTTTTAAAAGAATTCCGAAATTTTTCTTTAAAAAAGTTCGAAATATAAGAAATTTTGTAAATTACGAAACAATTACGAATCAATTTGTTAATGGCGGACACGATTGTGCAATATGCAAACAAAACCCTCCAAATGGGACAGGGGGGAACTTCTGAAGCTTCCCTCTCCCTCTGTTGTTGACTGTTGGTGTGATAATTTATTTTTTATCACTGATAAAACAAACAACAACCCTAAAACTTGCACCAGACATACGGAAACAATTTTGAAACAATTTCAAAACAATTTCGAAACAATTTCAAAACAATTACGAAACAATTATGAAATAAATTGAAAAATGTGTTTCGATTTTTAATTGCTACTGCATGGCTCAATATCGGATCGTAAGCTAATTTAAATACGAATTAATAACGAATTACGAAATTAACGAATGAAACCGCCCAGCCCTATTAAATAAATATCTAATTGTTAATTTCAAAGGATAAGTTCACGCAATCATCTCTCTGCCTCCATTGAAGATATGATGAGCAGCAAACACTGTAAAAAGATACATGTAACAGATAATTATACAATGAAGCAGAAAGGTAATCCACTAAAATAATCCAGTCTTCACACCATTCCCATAAATTAAATGAGTATGCTGCTTGACTGTATTTGTAGTGCACCTGGGTTCAATCCCTCTTCACCAGAGCATGATGAGATCTTGTTGCTCCTCTTATCCTGCTTTTTATGATTGTTCTGCAGGGTGAGGTAGTGCAAACTAATATTTATCAGTATCACCCTGCCAATTCTCACCCCCCTAAAACTGCCCTTACCATTATTTCACATCATCTATATTGCACATTTTCCTTACACCTTAACCACTGCCTTAGCAGCATAACAATCTAAATTGGTCTGGATTTTCTTTACAATTTAAAGTCTCAGTTGTTTGTTTGTAACATTTCATCCCACCTTTCATCCAAATGAGTTTTCAGAGAAGATATGTGCCATTGTTTGGAGAATGACAGTTTGTGTTTGTCTGTTTATAGTATCACTTTTTATTCAATGACATGAACAGAAAACGCCATGAGGAAGAAAAAGGCAAAAACTCAGACTATTAAGCTCAGACTATTCACGATAAGGTCTAATGACTATCCAGTCAAAATCCCTATCATGCAAGTATACATTTCAAAACACTCCCCACAGATGGCACTCCAGTTTCTTGTTTACAAACTACTTCCACAGGAGACTTCACCATGCTTTAAGGCAGTATATTCTACTCTCAAAAATCATGGCAGTGAAATATACTTGTATTTAGTGTATATTAGGCCTGTCGGTTTCGTTTCGTTAATTCGTTATTTCGTATTAAAATCGTTATTTTTTGCATATCCGAAGCGATATCAAAACATATTTTTAAACCCGGAAGGGTTTAAAAATATCGAAGCAGCAGCCCCATGTATTTTACGAGCTGAAGCTCCGCTCGTTAATGGCATGGAGGCTGCTGCTGAGCGCGCCATCCGGCTCTGGCTCCTCCTCTTCCTCCGGAGCCCATTGGATGGCGCGCGCGCGCTCACAAGCGGCCTCCGCGCGCCATCCGGCTCTGGCTCCTGCGCCCCCCTCCTCCTCCTCCTCCTCCTCCTCTTCCTCCCAGCTGGGAGGAAGAGGAGGAGGAGGAGGAGGAGGAGGGGGGCGCAGGAGCCGGAGCCCATTGGATGGCGCGCGCGGGCTCACAAGCGGCCTCCGCGCGCCATCCGGCTCTGGCTCCTCCTCTTCCTCCGGAGCCCATTGGATGGCGCGCGCGCTCACAAGCGGCCTCCGCGCGCCATCCGGCTCTGGCTCCTGCGCCCCCCTCCTCCTCCTCCTCCTCCTCCTCTTCCTCCCAGCTGGGAGGAAGAGGAGGAGGAGGAGGAGGAGGAGGGGGGCGCAGGAGCCGGAGCCCATTGGATGGCGCGCGCGGGCTCACAAGCGGCCTCCGCGCGCCATCCGGCTTGTGTGACTTTTCAGGGCTGTATGACCATGTTCCAGAAGCATTCTCTCCTGACATTTTGCCCACATCTATGGCAGGCATCCTCAGAGGTCTGTTGGAAACTAGGCAAATGGTGAGTTATATATCATCTAATATTATCTATGGAATGTCCAGGGTGGGAGAAAGCCATTCAATGCTAATCAAGGTGACCATTACTGCAACATTCACACTTAGCCTGTTTGATCAAGAAAATTTTTTTTCTAAAATGTTTTGTAAATAATAACGAAAATTCGTAAATAACAAAACATTTTTTTGGAAAGTTTTGTAAATATTTTAAATATCGAAACAAAAAAACACCCCAATTAAGAATCGAATTTAGAAACAATTTTTTTCTTGATCAAACAGGCCTAGTGTATATTTTGTAACTTTTTTTCCATGTCAGGAGCGACTTGAGAAACTGCAAGTCGCTTCTGTTGTGAAAAAATTGGCCGTCTGCAAAGACGTTGCCCAGGGGACACCCAGATATTTTACCAACTTTGTGGGAGGCTTCTCCCATGTCCCCATATGAGGAGCCAGAGCTGACAGAGGGATCTCTCCCTGTATTCGAACCTGCAACGTGTCGGTCTTCAGTCCTGCTGGGACAAGGTTTTAACCCACTGTGCCACTGGGGGCTCCAATTTGTAACTGATGATTTGGAATAGTTTTTGGCAAAATCTTGGCAGGTATCCTGCTCAGTAGTTACATGATCTTAAGATGGATCTATGAACTTGTAACTTTAAGGATTAGTCTTTGCAGTCATGAATGGCTGAATGTGGTCTCAAACCCCTGCCTTTTGAGTCAGAAATTCAATTGAAGTATTGCTGAGGTGCTACAAATTAGGTTGCTGTGGAATAATAACTCCAGAGTTCTTTCAGTTGGAGAACACATTGAAAACAGCCAATTGGAAAGACTCCTTGGGCTTCTGCTACAGCTGCTCCTGCAGGAGGCATGGTTCATTGAGAGACAAATCTTTGATAGGACACAGTGTCACCTGCTGTTCTTAATACACCCTATATAATGAACCGTAGGGAAAAGTGGGGAACTTTATTCGATAATAAAATTCCCAACTCTGCTTCATCAAATTATAAAGACCACATAGCAGTCTACCAAATTATAGCGATTACCTCACCAAAAATATAGAAGGAGAATAGTTATTCAACCAACTGTATATTTAAAAGCTAGGAACTGGGAACCACTGGAACTGAGGGACTTAAAATGATTCTTTAAAAGATTTCCGCTGCCAGCATATTACTAATGCACAGGCTGAGGTACTATTGAGAGGTTGTTCAGTAACACACTCTGTGTTACTCTAGTTTTCTTAGAGGTTGTTAAAAAGCTGACTTGAATAATACTTTTACCACAAAGGTATTCATACTGAAGCTGGTATAACTTGGTAAAAATAACAAGAACTTTTATTGAACAGGCTGGAAATATGCTTATTGGTTTCAGTAAAGTTCTGCCATCAAAACCTTGTGGTTACATTTGAGTAAAGATCTTAGAAACGTCTGGGTTACAAGTCTTAAAGGTGTCAACACAGAAAATTACTTCAGGAACTGAATCTCTGAAAGTAACTACCACAAAAATCCTCCTTAGGAATCCAGCCAAAATCTGAACTAGCCTTCCTTAGGAAAAGAACAGACCACTAACGGGGTTCTGCTCGAAACAGTATGCTAGCTATACTTCTCTATAGCTATCCTAAATATTAAACAAAAGACTGGCCCAAAGTTCTTCTTCAAAACCCCAAACTGCTCTCACTAACACAACTAGGCTCTGCCCCCATCGTTCTAACCAATCCTAGCCTTCTGATTTTCCCTCCAAGACTAGAACAAGCCCCCTTAGGGCAAACCTAACCTAAGATGGCATCTCCCTGTCTGCCTTCTCTAAAAAGGATGCCATGGCTTTACCAGGCCCACTCTCTTAGGCCTAAGCTATCTTGCCAAGGTAAGGGATTCATTACACCCTACAATTTGAAGGGGTCATTCCACAGTGTGTTGATATGCAGTGCCTCAGAAACCCTTTTCATGGTTAAATAATTGGGATTTAGGACTAAATTGGCATTATCTGCACAGCCATCGTAATGGGCCTCCACTGTCTTAGGCCCCTTCTACACTGCCAAAAAAAATCCAGATTACCTGCTTTGAACTGGATTATATGGCAATGTAGACTCAGATAATCCAAATAAAAGCAGATAATGTAGATTATCTGTTTTGATAATCTGGATTATATGGCAGTATAGAAGGGGGCTTAGTTACATCTGGCAATGCTTCATCTTGGACTAATTTTTTCACCTATATTTAAGAAAAAAAATTCATGTGATTTTGTGGTGAATCTATTGTATGGCATGAGCTTCATGTTTGCCACTCTGGCTTTCATGAACTGCTGAAACTGGCTTTATCAACTATTGGCATTCCCTGTGGATCATACAATGAAGAAGACTTGAATTGCATAGCACAACCAAATTAAATGCTTTATTATTGATGCTCTCTGGGGCATAAACAACAACCCATAGTATGATAGAGCTAGTCAGCTGTGCAGTTTCACTCTAGCAGTTTCCCTTTCTGATAAGCAGTTTTTATTTCTGATGACTATTTATCAATGAATTACAGCAGGGAAAATTCATAGTAGATTGCCTTGCTGTTTAATATACTCAGTCATATTTTGGTTGCTAAGCCATATAGGGCAAAATTTTCAGATTAGTACTTTTAAAACTCCCATGTTTTTGAAATATATAAACATTTGCCTCTAACACAAACACACATGCACTCATATTTGTTTGCCTAATTCCGACATACAATATATCTAGCTTTTGTCATATTCAGATTCACTGGTCCTGGGCCTCACTAAATTACAAACCTCAGAATTCTGCAGGAAACACCCACAGGATTTAAAGTGTGGTGCCAGCTCTTTGAAGTATAGTGCGACAATCTGAGTAATGGGGATATACTCCTCTCCCCCGCCCCATTTCAGCATGAATGAGGCAGAAAACAACAATCTGGTCATTCTGCTTGCCATCTCTCTTGCAAATTTCCTAGTCTTTTCTTTCCCTTCTGCTTCCATGACAATTTAATAGCAGTGGTGGTAGGTCTTGGCTACTGTGGAGAAAAGGCAAGGTATAGAACTATGTTTATAAGATAATTACATTAATAGAATCATAGACTAGGAAAAAATCACAAGGGCCATCAAGTCTAACCCCCTGCCATGCAGAGACACACAGTTAAAATATTCCTGACTGATGTAAACCCAGATATATATATATATATATATTTTTAAAAAAAACCTCCAAAGGAGGAGATCCTGCCACACTCCAAGGCAGCATACTCCATGTTTCCTATATGGCATCTCAGCTAATTTGAATACAAAATCTAAACAGGTTTCTTAACTACATGTTGGAAGTGTGACCTCTTGCAGAGGGTGGAATATCCTCCTCTCAAAATAGTGTGTCTCTCCCAAAAATGAAAAACTGTATTTTTATATCCTTAATTGTATTTAATTATAATTATAAAGACTAGATCTTAGGTTCATGTGCTACCTTTACAAGGACAGTTTCCAGGAGCCAGATAGACTTTTCTGTGGCTCCTGGTGGGCTTCAAACTTGCTGCATTAATTCTATTGTGCAGATGCACCCAAGGTCTTTTTTCACTGTCTGCAATAATGAAAGTTTGGTCATTATGCTCTTTCTGCCCTGAACTGTTTGAGAAAGCACTTCCAGAACATTTTGCCTCCTATCTTTGTTCCCATAGAAACTAGGTAGTTACTTTCAGACTGAAATCAAATCAAAATAAAAGTGGCGGTCCATGATAGTTAATGTTTTCAAGGCAAACTAGTGGATACTATGCCCAGAATTTGAGCACAGCCCAGAAAATTGGGACGTTTGTCAACTGCAATTTTGTCAGTGTGATATGTTGAAAGCCAAAATACTGAACTCACCTTTGTAGACCCAAATGAAACATTTCATTTTCTTGTCATAACTGATGCTGGCAGTCTTGCTGGCAAGGTGATAGTACAGAAGAAAGATGTCTGCGAGTACTTTTCTATCAGTAATGACATTTGGTCCTGCTTTTACCCAGATGTAAACTAGATCTCTAATTTAGTGGTTTATGTTTGTAAGCGGTCATTTTGAGAGAATCTCACCACTGATTTTTATGTGTTAGACAGGGCTACGAAGAGCTGGAAAGGCAACTTAAAGAAGTCTTTAAAGAGAGAAGCAATATTCTTCGCCAGCTGTCAAAGACATCCAAAGAGCTTGAGGGTATTAAAGTAAATCTACAGGTAAGACTGTCCCTCCCTCCCTTCCCACTACCATACCTAATGATATGACTGTGTGAGGTCTTATAGTGAATATATAATGTCAGCCCATTATTTAGCAATGCAGTCTATACATTTAGATGTTTAAGAAAATGTCTGAAAGAGGCTTCTACTGTGCTTTGTGTTTGCTCAAATGCAAATAGGAGCATTTATGTCAGTGGTTCTCAACCTGTGGGTTCCCAAGTGTTTTGGCCTACAACTCCCAGAAATCCCACCCAGTTGTTAGGATTTCTGGGAGTTGAAGGCCAGAACATCTGGGGATCCACAGGTTGAGAACCACTGATTTATGTGATTAGGAACTCTATTTTATGGGGTTTATTGGGACAAAGGAATCTATTCAAATTTCAAGCTTTGTTTTTCAACACAGGAAAGTCAAAAGTAAGGGGATGAATATATTAGTATGGATTTGGGGGTTTCTACTGTATGGTAATAACATGCTCAGTCGCAGTAAGACATTTGAATGGTGTAAATGTTTCAAAGATGACCATATGTCTATCAGTGATGATTTCAGTCATGGTTCTTTCCAGCCCACAGCAGTTATTTTTGTGACCATTCAGGATGTGGAATCCCTGATCATGGATAATTTATGCATAATCTGTAATGAAATTGCACAAGAAACTAGTCTTTCTGTGCGAATGATGACCACAATAATTCATGGACATTTGCATTTTTAAAAGTTTAGCAGATGCTGGGTACAAAGATAGCTTTCCGCTTTTGACCAGCAAAGAGGATTTGAAGTCTGCACTGAGTTGAAAGAGCATTTTCACAGGGAAAGCCAGGATTGCAGCATTACAGCAACTTGGCTGGGAGGTATTGCCACAGTTCTCTTACAGCCCAGACCTCACTGAGAGATTTCCACCTGCTATTTGGAGCCCTAAAAAGTTCCTCAGAGGTCAGCATTTCAGCATTGGTGACAAAGTGAAACAGGCTATCCTAGGATGGTTCAGACATACTGACAAATCTCTTTATGCAGAAGCTTTCCAGGCTTTAGTTGAATGCTAGGATAAGTATATAGATGTAGCAGGGAAGCCTGTAAAAAAAGATTCAGTTTCTTCTCCTTTACATGTGTTCTTTTATTTTGTAAACTCAAAGGTTCCCATTTGATTTGAACACTCCTCCTATAAGGAAATTATTTTATATTGGGGCTGGCTCTACACTGTAGAATTGATGCATTTTGACATCACTTTACCTGCCACAATTCAGTGCTATATGAGAATTGTAGTTTCCCACTCTGGCAAATAGTGCTGGTGCCTCACCAAACTACAAATTTCAGGATTCCATAGCATTCATCTATGACAATTAAAATGGCATCAAACTGCACTAATTCAATATTGTAGCTACACCCTGTGTTTCCAGTTTTATGGAAGCTACTCACAAGCAATATTATGGGAGGAGAGCAGAAATGATTCACCAGTAGAAATAGTCATTTTACATCCTGAAGCCAGTTCCTAAATTGGAACAGATGAACAAAGATGTTTCCTCTTACAGGTGTTTGCAATTTTGTAGTGTATTATATGCAAAAACCATTTTTTATCACAAGGCTCACCATTCATAGTTTTATTGTTGAAAAATGTTAAAGAGCTTCTCGGTAACACATTGCTTCTTCTCTCTGTTATTAGTCTTTGAAAAATGATGAGGCATCTGCAAAAAGTGATGTACAGAAACTCTTGGAATTAAGCCAAAAACAAAGGTATGGTTAAGCTTTTATCAATATTAACCTTTATCTTTTCACATATATGGAAAACAGGTACACATTCCCACTTTTTCTTTCAAGAAAGCAGTGTAAACTAATAAGGAGAAATGAATAATAGAGGTGGCACCATTCAAATGCAATAAAAACTTTTATTTTGATGGATGAAAATGAAACATAAAGTCCTACAAATATAAATGTCAGTGGAGTGATAGGCTAGATTGGACATACTGGTACCCAACATTGGGATTTTAGCTTTGTGGAAAAGGATGATGGGTATAAAGTGCAAGGTTGTCCTCTAACAGGCTTCAAGGTGTCAAATCTTTCTGCTCTATGCCACTCTCGCACATGGAAGAATTCACTTGGTGTCCCTAGACTGACTATTCTGTCAGGGATGATGCATACAATGAATGGTGCTGGATCTAGCCTGGCGCATCAGCACTGCACACTTTCTGCTGCTGTGCATGCGCACGCATGCGCACACACACATATCTATACATTCCAGCATACAGGCAGTCCCTAAGTTAAGACAAAGATAGGTTCTATAGTTTTATTCTTAAGTTGAATTTGTTTGTAAGTTAGAACAGGGACATTTTTAAGTGTAACTCAAGCCATTTTTTTTTTAAAAAAAGCTTTGGATACCATGGGGAAGTATTAACACCCCAATGGTGTTTGTTTTGTGGTCTGTGCCCCTGTTCAGAAGATTTCACCTCACTGTCTGTCCCTGTGATAATTAGATTTTGAAAAACTGGGCTTGTAGAAACAAGGATTGGTGATAAATCTTCGGTGGAGACAATTTTTCCCCATAATAACTCTTCCAGGAGTGAATTTCCCTTCCTAGGGGTAGATTTCTCTCACTTCCTGCTGTCTCACCCCCATTCTTAACTATGAGTTGTTTGTAATTCAAATGCTTTTAACTCGGGACTGCCTGTATATGTTTAGAAGAGATTTGTCATTGCATGCAAATACTGTATGCAGGGTAGTCCAAAAGTCACGAAACAATGTTATTGTAAATTAAAAACTAAAATAAAGGAGTGCATAATTATTGAGCTCTCTTTTTGCATTTTGGCCCATAAATAACCCAGTATAATCTACAGCATTGGAATATATAAATTCTCAGAGATGGAGAAGAATAGATTCTCTGATATGGATTCAAAGTCCTGATGAAAAGAGGATAAGGACCAGGACAAGATATTTGTTGCGTGCGCATGGGTGACACACCTACCACCAGAGGACAAAGAAGACACACACACACTGGATTGGCCACAACTTATTTATTGATTACAGAAGCAAGGATTATCTGCCATGCATGGGTTCTGGATCAAGGATCAGTCAGCCCACTGCTGACTGATAACCATACTACACCAGGGTGCTACCGGCACAACACCGTGCCTATGCTTCCATAGCACCCTGGGACCACCGGACACTCCCCCGCCCTCCACTAGGGGGGGGGGTTAGCAAGCCAGATCCAGAGCCCCTGCTCCCGGCAACCAAAAATTAAATTGTGACAAAATTAAAACCTGGCAAAAACAATCAGAAAAACCCAAACAACATGAGACTGCTGGGTGGGTGGGATGGAACAACAAAGCAGGTCTGATGCCTGCACCTGGCTGCAGCGGCCTTAAAAAGGCCGCTGGGACAAAATGGCGGCAAGACTCATCCAATGGGTGAGCGGGGCGGGGTTTGCCACCAATTGGCCAGCTGGCCAAATGGTGGGAACTTCTCCCGCCACACAGGGGCTTCTGGGGAGGAGAAGCCCCTGTGATGCCATGGCCCTGCGGAGGGTGCCCAACGCCACAATGGCCCCCACCTGGTAAGTCAGGCAGGGCATTTGTGTGTGCATGGGCGACACACCAACCGCCAGAGGACAAAGAACACACACACATTGGATTGGGATATAAACTGGCCACAACTTATTTACTGATTACAGAAACAAGGGTTGGCTGCCATGCATGGGTTCTGGATCAAGGATCGGTCAGCCCACTGCTGACTGATAACCATACTATGCCAGGGTGCTACTGGCACAATTCCGGGCCTATACTTCCTGGGACCACCGGATGCTCCCCCCCTCCACTAGGGGGGGGGGATAAGCAAGCCAGATCCAGAGCCCGTGCCCCCTGCCACAAAAGGGGAGTGGGAGTGCCCATTCCCCTTGCCACCAATCCTGGTTGGCTGTAACCAGCAAACCACGAGTCCATACTGCCCCCGGCCTGAAAGTTATGCGTTCGCTTAGGGGACACCCTGAAGGTCGATGCTGTCGAATGCCCTCGGCTCCGCCTGAAGAAAGGGGGTGGCCTCCCCACTCTGGAAATTCCAGTGACATCCTGCCCGAGGGATCTGCCTGGTTCACGATTCCTTCCAACTGCCATCAGTCCATCCCAATGCTGTCGTCCCAATGTATCTTTCTCCTAGTGGCACCTCTCCTGGTGGGTGTTCCCCCGAGTCCTGCGCTTTCTGTTCCTGGTGCCTCTTCTGCTCCTGCCCATAATGGCCCTGTGAGAGTGAACAGGAGAGTAGGTGACAGTCCCATGTCCTCTCTAGAAGGAGGCCTGCCCTGATGTAGGAAGTATAGGCCGCTGACTTCCAATGCCCAATAGCCTTGATGACCTCCCCAGAAACACCACCCACAGCAGCCATAGTGGCTACCCCAATCTTAAAGGAGTGCCCCCCGAATTTCAAGTGTGGGAGTCCTAGCACCCTGAGAGATCTGCGGAAGATTGCCCTGAACTGGTACCTGGTATGGGGATTCCCACCCCGTGAATGAACAGCGGGCCTGGAGATGAGCCACTAGAGGCAAGGAATTTGTCTAATGCCTGGACTGGGCACAGTTGCCCTTGCTCCAGCCCCCGAATGGTGAGGGAAACTCCCTTTCCCCCTTGGTTGGTTTTTGACTTGCGAACCCTGATGACCAGGGAACATCCCGAAGCAGCAGGGCCCTGCTTGATGAGTCTGCCTTGGAGGCAGCCACCACCTCCCCCAACCTGAGGGCCCCGAAGAATGTAGTGGCAAAGGCAGCCACAAACAACCTGACCTCAAAGCAAGATGTGCAGATCTTCCCAAGGGTCGATGCAAAGTGACAGAGTTTCCTGTAGAAGAGGGGGTGCCTGGTATCCTGCTGTCTAGGCTACTGCCTGCTGCAGCTCCTCAAGAGTTTCTGGATCCTATATGCTTAACAAGAATCACCAGATCCTGCTGCCTTGCAGTAGAAACCGATTCCCGCCAGTTGGAGCTGCATGGCATGTGGAGACACTTTTGCCCTCCTTTGGTGAATCAGGAAATGCAGCACCTCGTCCTCGGTCACTGGCAATCTTCTGCTGTAGCCTGCTTCCAACCTGAATTTGGTAAAGCTGGCCACAGCCACCTGGTAGGCTTTCTGCATGGCCAGTGCTATGGATTCCATCAGTCCTGTCCATGCTTCCCATCGCCAAGAGGCCATAGGTCCTGCGGAAAGCTGGCGGGCAGGGGGTCTGCGTCCGGAGCCAAGGACCGGAACCTGTCCTGGAAACGGGACAATGCATCGTTGGAATATATTGAGCTGAGAACGAGATATTAGCCTCCAAGCATATTAATATGAATTGCCTGGCCAGTCTCATTACCCTAGCTGACTTGGAGGACTGCCTGTTAATCACCCTGACCACTGTCTGATTGTCACACCAGAACCGTACCCTTTTATCCTGGAAAATGCTGGTCCAGATGCGAACTGCCACCAGGATGGGGAAAAACTCCAGGAAGGTGAGGTCCCGAAGCAGATTACTTTTTCTCCAGCTGGCTGGCCACATGGCTGCAGCCCGGCAGAGGGTGCCCAATGCCGCAATGGCCCTGCCCGCTAAGTCAGGCAGGGCATTTAATGTAGCGTGGAAACTGATTAAGGAGGAGGAGCAAATTTTCATCCTATGTCCCTCCATCATACCAAAGCCTTCTGACTTCAAAGATATTTTTTAAAAATCCAGGTGATTTTTCACCCAAATTCCCTCATTGTAAAATATTTTTGCTCAAATATTGGTTTCTGACGGAAGAAAAAGCCTATGCAATAAAATGTGTTTTGTGTTAAATCCATTGTATTCTGTGCAATATGTTTCTTGCCAACTAATCAGAAGATGTGCACATCTTTCTGAAACTTGAGGGGAATAATGCCCTGGTTATGTTATGTATTTGTAGAGAAATTCAAGGACATAGCTCTTGTAGTTTGTATTTTTTGTAAGGGTTTTGTAAAAACCTTTAAAAACCCCAAAAATCAATAGATGAGTGAAATGCTCTGAAATTTAGGGGGGTAACAAGGGTAAATATTTTCTATCATTGTAGCAAGTTTCACCCATATAGCTCTAAAAATGAATGAGAAGCGAGCCCCATAACTGCCCCTATGCAATTACTTAATGAAATAGTAACTAATAATTCGTTACTCTCATTATAGTAATGAAATGGATGCTTACAATATTTCAGAAACACTTTAGAATTGACCCACCAGTGCCCCCTAATTTTGTAATTACTATTGAAACTTTTTTAATTGATAGCACAGGCCTTCCACAGAGCAAACCCAGAATATTGTGTTTGTTATCCAAATCTGGATGATGTCATATTCATGTCCTTGCCTGTCTAGAAGCACCTTGAGCTTTCATCTCTTTTCCATCTTTGTGTTGAATATGATAACTTGAGTTGAGAAAGTTCAATCAGCAGCCTAGCATATCAAGTCCTTTGAACGACAATTACTACCCAATAAGTTTGATGGTTTCTGCCAAACAAAATATGATTCTACCCCACTCTAAAAAGAAAGGAGCTGCAGTGTGATCACTTTTGCAACATAACACACAAAGCCAGGAGTATTGAAAGCAAATGTGGCATTTCCAACTGTCCACAGTTACCAAAATGATTTTAAATCAACAAGGGAGTAATTTTCAATTGCTACTATAAACAACTAACACTTGTCTCCTCTGAATCAAAGTGTTACCTCAAAGCTGTCATGATATACTAACTGAAAGGTGTGAAGATAGTTTCCATGGCAAATGAATACAGAGCTTGGCTTCAGCATACTGATTCCCAGAAACAGACATTGTGAGGTGCACAGTGTGTTGGGGAAACAGCTTGCTTTGCTTCTTTTCTTGATTTTTCTTCTGACACTCCAAGCAAGTACTATGGAAACCACCTCTCTGGGCAGTATAACAATTAATAATTCTGGACTTTTTGGATTGACGGCCTACTGAGGATAGGCGAACATAAATTTTTAGATATTCTTATTGATAAAATGCCAAAGCTTGAAAACTGGCCTGTAATTAATGCAAGAGATGTTCTCCATCTATTGTGTGCTCTGCTCCCAAGGAACATAGATCAAACAATACTTCAAATAACTCCTGCCAGATACATAGTATCACAGTCTTGAACCATTATCATGTATACCCTGTGATAAATCTTCCAAAACACAGAAGAAAAGGTCTGTCCAATTTACCAGTGAAGGGCTATATTTTATTTAGCTTTCAGGAATCGTGCATTGACCCTAATTGAAAGTATCTCCAGTTGTTCTTATGTTTAATACATGACTGCTCCAATCAGAATAGTGTGTCCCAGACTGGGACCAGTCATTTGTTGGCTGCATGTCTGTGCTAATATAATAAGTCACCACTTTCATGAAAAGCAACACTGATTAAAATCTAGTTGTATCTGGTTTGTTGTTGGTTTTGCAAACCAGTGAGCTTCAAGTGACTGGTGAAATCCCATTGGTTTGTCTAATCTGGTGATAAGAAGGTAGTTCCCTCAGGGGCATCAATCCATGTTTGCTGGTTCAGTCTACATTCAGCAGCTATAACACATAAGAACCAGGTACACACTGAAACAATCACATAGTTCTGTTCACTCTACATAAAAAGTCTTGAGCCAAGCTATATTTACAATATTCCACCTTGTACTGTATGAATAGTTCCTTATGATCTCAGTTTCAGTATATGACTGCTATATCCATGATGGATAGAAACATTCCAAAACACACACACAAAACTTGTGGACACCTGAAACCATGGATAATAGTGAACCCTATATTTTGACTGTACCTAGGCTAGACATATATTATCAAATTGCATTGGAGAACCTTAAGACCACAAACAGTTCGGGGGGGGGGGGGGAGGATGCTCTATTTTGGAGTGAGGAAAATGAATCAGATATTGAATACATTGAGAAGGGGGGCATATTGTAGATAATGTAATAAATGGGGTTTAGATACAATTCAGTGATACTAATGATTTGATGTGGATCTTTCTGGATAAATTCTACAAGTCTGATTTTCGGGATAAATTCTAGACGTCTGCATAAATTCTCCAAGTCTGATGAGGTCAAAGACCATTATGCATATTGAATCAGTTATAGGGACATAACTGATTTACTTTATAGAGTTGATTTTATTCCCCCTACCCCCAGTACATCATATATTTCAGAAATAGATATTAATATAGTCTTCTTCCATGCTTAATTTTTAAATTGAGTCTCAACAAAAAGGCCAGTTTCTTCAACACCAAAGGGCAATTTTATAATATTTTTAAAAATTTGCCATAAGATATTTAAAATTAATAATCTCTTATAAACAGCAACAATAGATTCTAGCTGGGAATGGGAAAATTATGATTTGCTTTGAAATGTGAGAGTTAACAAATTATTTGAAACCTGATTCTTGCTTTGAACGAAATTCATACCAGGCCCCATTCACAACTATATATTTGTAACGATGTGCTTTTGATCACATTGATATCCTCTTTGTTTGTGGCTATTGCACTATGTTTTTTTCCACAGCAGGAATTGTAAAACTGACTATTTCTCACAGCAGGAAATAAAACAGACACAAAACTGAGGCAGTGCTGGCTTTCTGAATTTTTAGTCAGAAATGTTTCTGGTACACACTGGGAGTAATTAATGAATGGCTTCCATAAAGGACAATAAAGGACAAACACTGGTTATGCTATATAATTAAATTGTCATGAAATAAGAGTAAAGCAAAATAATTCTTTTTTACTCCATAATGGACAATAGGAGTGAAATTTGTATTTTTTTCTTCTCTTCAATAAACTAGGGAAGAAATGAAATCACTCCAGGAGGCCTTTCAGAAACAGCTTAATGAGGCAGCTGAGAAGGCAGAAAAACAGCAAGCTACAGTGAGTAATTGTATATTCTATTATTATTTTAATCCACCTTCCTGTGACCTGTCCTTTTTAAATTCTTCAATAGCTCAACTATATTTGCATGAAAACTTTTTTTTGCTATGAAGCAAAGTGCAGAAATCTATTAAGTGTATCAACCGATTCCATTTTATGGCAACGCTCCAGACCCTGACTTTCAGATAAAAGGGGGCTTCCTCTAATTTGTTTATTAGTTACATCTCTGCCTTATTTATTATTTATTATTTATTATTTCTGGCATTTGTACCCCGTCTCTTCTCTACCCCCGAAGAGGGACTGAGGACAGCTTACATTAGTAATGGTGCAAGACAGCTACATCACAATTACAATAATATAACACAATCAAATACAAAACAGTCATTAAAACTGTTAAAATAGCATTAATTAAAACAATAAAACAAAGTCACAATTTCATCTGCCACAACATGGTTCTGGCCCAAGTTACCTGTCTGAACATATTCTCCCTTATGAACCATCAAGCGTGTTAAGATCGTCTGGAGAGGCCCTGCTCTTGGTCCCACCACCTTCGCAGGCACTTCTGGTGGGAACGAGAGACAAGGCCTTTTCTGTGGTGGCCCCTCGGCTATGGAATTCCCTTCCAAATGAAAAGAGATCTGCCCCCTTCCTCCTGACCTTTAGAAAGCTAGTGAAAACCTGGCTGTGGAACAAAGCTTTTGCGGAATGACGTCTGAGACCGGCAATTGACCAAAGTTACTGACCACAATATATGGACTGAGTATATGGACTGAATTGGACACGATTTTATCTTGGCGAACGGCTTTTATGTAATTTATCGTATATGTATTTGGTAATGTAATGTTGATGTATTATGTTTCAGATGTTTAGTGTTAGCATTGAATCTTTGCTGTCAGCTGGTCTGTGGAGGTAGAGAAGATGGGGATATAAACGTTTTAAATAATTAAATAAACAAACACCATTCGAGTCAGTGTCCATTATGGTGCAAATTACGTCTGTTGCCCGAAGGCCTGGCCCCAAAATCACAATTTTTTTTCTGAAGGCCAGGAAGGATGGAGTCAATCTTATTTCATTTGGGAGTGCATTCCATAGGCGGGGAGCCACAGCCGAGAAGTCCCTGTCTCTCATCCCTGCCAAACGCATTTGCGATGTTGACGGAAGCAAGAGCAAGGCCTCCCCAGATGATCTTAGGTTATGAGATGGGACAAAGAAGCAGATGTGTTCGTTCAAGTAAGCTGGGCCAGAACCATATAGAGCTTTATAAGTCAAAACCAGCACTTTGAATTGTGCTCGGAAGTGGACCAGCAGCCAGTGGAGCTGACATAGCAGGGTGGTGGTATGCTCCCTGTATGTCGCCTCAGTCAGTAATCTATCTGACTCCTGTTGAACTAGCTGGAGTTTCCAAGCCATCTTCAAAGGCAGCCCCACGTAGAGTGTGTTGCAGTAATCTATTCAGGATGTAACTAGAGCATGGACGACCGTAGCCAGATCAGACTTCCCAAGGTACAGGTGCAGCTGGCATACAAGTTTTAGCTTTGCAAAAGCTCCCCTGGCCACCTCCGAGACCTGGGGTTCCAGGCTCAGCGATAAATCCAGGATCACTCCCAAGCTGCAAACCTGCATCTTCAGGGGGAGTGTAACCCCATCCAACACAGGCTGTAACCCTATGCCCTGTTCAGCCTTTCGACTGACCAGGAGGACCTCTGTCTTGTCTGGATTAAATTTTAATTTGTTAACCCTCGGCTAACACAGCATCCAAGCAATGGTTCAATGTCTCGGCAGCCTCCTTAGTAGCAGGTGGGAAGGAGTGACAGATTTGGACGTCATCTGCATACAGATAACACCGTACTCTGAAACTCCAGATGATCTGCCCCAGAGGCTTCGTGTAAATGTTAAATAACATCGGGGACAGTACTGAACCCTGAGGAACTCCAGAAGACAAAATAAAAGAGCCTTGACTTTCTTTCAGTGAGTTCAGGAATAAAGTAAATGGCTCTTCTCCTTTCTCCTCATAACAAGACTGTATGTTAGTTCAGGCACAGGGTAAGAGTGTTGACCTTAGTGAACTTCATGGCTTAGTGGAGACTAGAACCTTTATATCTTTATTTATTATTTATTATTTATTATTACGGTTGCTTATACCCCGCCCTCCTCACCCGGGGGGACTCAGGGCGGCTTACACAACAAGGCACAATTCGATGCCTGTATTACAAAAACATAACATCAAAAACATAATATCAATAACAACAATAATTATAACACTGATAACAATTAACGTAAACAATCAATATTATCGGCAGGAGTAGCCATAAACCCGTAAAAAACAATTAAAACAATAAAAGCAATACAAACCTCATTGCTGGTCAGCGTTTAACCAACTCATAGTTACGTTCTACTTTCCACACATTGTTGGTCCTATCATTCTGGTTCCGTGTCTAATTGTCAGGGTGCCCAAAGGCCTGGTCCCAGAGCCACGTCTTTACCTTCCTCCTGAAGGCAAGGAGGGAAGTAGAAGCCCTGATTTCCCCCGGGAGTGAGTTCCACAGATGGGGGGCCACCACTGAGAAGGCCCTGCTCCTCGTCCCCACCAGCCTCATTTGTGATAGCGGTGGGGTCGTGAGCAGGGCCTCCCCAGATGATCTCAAATTCCGAGATGGCACGTAGAGGGAGATACGTTCGGACAGATACGCTGGACCGGAACCGTAAAGGGTTTTGTAGGTCAAAACCAGCACCTTGAATTGTGCTCGGAACTGAATCGGCAGCCAGTGGAGCTGACATAACAGGGGGGTGGTGTGTTCCCTGTATGTCACTCCAGTAGCAGTCTAGCTGCCGCTCGTTGGACCAGTTGGAGTTTCCGAACAGTCTTCAAGGGCAACCCCACGTAGAGTGTGTTGCAGTAGTCTATACGGGATGTCACAAGAGCGTGGACCACTGTGGCCAGATCAGACTTCCCGAGGTACGGGCGCAACTGGTGCACAAGTTTTAGTTGCGCAAAAGCTCTCCCAGCCACCGCTGAGACCTGGGGTTCCAGGCTCAGCGATGAGTCCAGGATCACTCCCAAGCTGCGAACCTGCGACTTCAGGGGGAGTGTAACCCCATCCAGTACAGGCTGTAACCCTATACCCTGTTCGGCCTTGCGACTGACCAGTAGGACCTCTGTCTTGTCTGGATTCAATTTCAATTTGTTAGCTCTCATCCAGTCCGACACAGCAGCTAAACACTGATTCAAGGTCTGGACAGCCTCCTTGGTGACAGGAGGAAAGGAGTGACAGATCTGAACATCATCCGCGTAGAGATAACATTTCAGTCCGAAACTCCGAATGATCTCTCCCAGCGGCTTCATGTAGATGTTAAACAACATTGGGGACAGAATTGAACCCTGAGGGACTCCACATGACAACGGCTGTGGAGCCGAACAGGTGTCACCCAGCAACACCTTCTGGGACCGTCCCTCAAGACAGGACCGGAGCCACTGCAAAGCAGTACCCCCAAGTCCCATCTCTGTGAGGCGTCCCAGAAGAATACCGTGATCGACGGTATCGAAGGCCGCTGAGAGGTCCAGCAGAACTAATAGGGACACACTCCCCCTGTCTAGTTCCCTGCGCAGATCATCTACCAAGGCGACCAAGGCTGTTTCCGTTCCATGGAAGCCAGACTGTGCCAGATCTAGATAATCAGTGTCTACCAGAAATCCCTGGAGTTGTGTTGCCACCACACGTTCCATGACTTTGCCCAAATAGGGGAGATTGGAAACTGGCCGATAGTTGTCTAATTGAGTGGGGTCCAGTGATGGTTTTTTCAACAGCGGTTTTATAACAGCCTGTTTTAGGCTCGCTGGAATCGAACCCTCTCTCCCAACTAAAAGAAGTCAAAAATAAAAGAGTCATGACTTAACTCTGTGGAAGGAAAATTTTATATTTATTAAATTCTGTATTTATTATAATTTGTTTTGCATCTTTTGGACTCAAGATGGCATGTAAAATAAAGTCAGAAATTCATGGTCCACAGCTGATTGTTTTAAATGAGTGATTTTCAGGGAAGAACAAGTGGGTGTGTTATCATGTGTACCACTTATCTGTGGCAAAAACTCCCTCCACCTGATATTCCCTGTGTTGATACCTCATTCTGAAGAAATCATCTTGAATTATATTAGAAACATAAATGTAATGTGTGGTAAAGTCTCTGCCTACTACATCAAATTCATTTAAATGAAATTGCAGAGGCCATTGTATATGTTAAGTTCCATGACACAATTAATCTCAGTGGATTCCCAAAATATGATGTTCATCTCCTGGAGAAAATAATAGCTGTGATTTTCCACTCTAGTGAACATGTTCCTTCTTGCAGTTAAGTATTTCAGACAAACAACAGATGTTTTGCTTTGTTTTTAATAAGCATTCCTTGGTCTGCAGGTAAGGTGGTAACTCATTAAATGAACCCAATGGGCAACAGTGATGTGCATTGTATGCCTATTTATGTTCTCTTTGAAATAAATCCCAATATGTACAATGCAATTTTACTCAAAGGTGGGTGTGCATAAGATTGCAACTTCAGATCAGAGTTATTTCTATCAGCAATTTTAATAGGCCACTATGTTTTATAGTTGTGTGCTTTTAGAATGGGAAACTGTTGTACCAGTTCCTCTGTGATTTGGTGATATTTTTCAATTGTAGGCTGATATCTTCTTTTTTGTAAAATTATTTTTTTTAAAAAGTCAAGTCTACCAGCTTGTACTGATCTAGAATTAAGCCAGCTCTTTATTTTGAATAACGATGGAAATTTGAGCAAATCTCATTCAGGGCCCTTTCAGACAGACCCAAATCATGAAAGTAACAGGGATTTAAAATCCTTTCATGATTTAGGTCACACATAAGGTCCAAATCCCAGGTTTTCCCTGAGTTCGACCTGGGAGGGCATGTAGTCAGCCCCCAGCCCCCCGTTTCTCTGGTAAGCTTATTTATTTATTTATTTAAAACTTTATATCCCGATCTTCTCAAACCTCCGTAGAGGGACTCCGATTGGCTAACAGCAAGGATTCAATGCTGCAGTGCAGTCTAAAACAACATATATCAACAGAAAAATTGAAATACATATAGAATAACTACTAGGGCTGTGCAACCACGGAAAAAATTGTTTCTAAACTCGATTCGTTTTTAGGGGGGTTTTGCGTTTTGTTATTTAAAAGAATTCCGAAATTTTTCTTTAAAAAAGTTCGATATTTACGAAATTTCGGAAATTACGAAACAATTTCGAAACAATAATGAATCGATTCGTTAATGGCGGACGCGATTGCGCAGTACGCTAAAAAACCCTCCAAATGGGACAGGGGGAACTTCTGAAGCTTCCCTCTCCCTCTGTTGTTGACTGTTGGTGTGATAATTTATTTTTTTATCACTGATAAAACAACAACTATAAAACTTGCACCAGACATACGGAAATAATAACGAAATAATAACGAAACAATTTCAAAACAATTACGAAACAATTACGAAACAATTACAAAATAAATTTTAAAAATTCGTTTCGATTTTTAGTTGCTCCTGAATGGTTCAATATCGGATCGTAAAACACTTTAAATACGAATTATTAACGAATTATGAAATTAACGAACGAAACCGCACAGCCCTAATAACTACATATAAGCCAATCTGCCAAGAGTAAAATCATGTCCAAACTCAGTCCACATGTGGTCAATAAATTTGGTCAATTGTTGGGCTCGGTCATTATTCTGGGAAGGCCTTGTTCCATAGCCAGGATTTCACTAGCTTCCTGAAGGTCAAGAGGGAGGGAGTGGATCTAATCTCATTCGGGAGGGAGTTCCATAGCTGGGGGGGGGGCACCACAGAGAAGGCCCTGTTTCTCGTTCCCACCAGACACAATTGCAAAAGTGGCGGGACCTAGCGCAAGGCCCCACCAGACGATCTTAACAGCCTTGATGGTTCATAGGGGAGAATATGTTCAGACAGGTAAACTGGGCCGGAACTTTATAGGGTTTTGTAGGTTAAGACCAGCACTTTGAATTATGCTCAGAAGCTAATTGCCAGCCAGTGGAGCTGGTGCAACAAATGAGTTGTAGGCTCCCTGTACCCTGCTCCCGTCAGTAGCCTGGCTGCTGAGCGTTGGACTAATTGCAGCTTCCGGGCAGTCTTCAGAGGCAACCCCACATAGAGAGCATTGCAGTAGTCTATATGGGATATAACCAGAATGTGGACCACTGTGGCCAAGTCAGACTAACAACAAACAAATCCACTACAAGTCATAGTACATAAATCACAAAGCTAATTTTTTCCTATATAATACAATATTAAATGTATAAACAACTTGTATGATGCATCATTGAGCAATATACAATGAGCAAAAACTGTTGTTTATACAGTGATTTTACATCAGTAACAAGAGCAGAGTTTTTCTTGCTGTAAAGCAGACTTTTCTTAAGGGCATAAGATCCCTTACTTTCTATAAAGATACTCTTGTGTGGTAGGCTTGGGTAACCACAGAAAAATTTGGTTCTAAACTCGTTTTGTTTTTAGGGGGCCCTTGCGTTTCGTTTTTTTTAATAATTCCAAAATTTTCCTTTTAAAAATTTCGAAATATACGAAATTTTGTAAAATTATGAATCGATTCGTTAATGGTGGACATGATTGCGCAATATGCTAAAAAAAACCTCCAAATGGGACAGGGGGAACTTCTGAAGCTTCCCTCTCCCTCTGTTGTTGACTGTTGGTGTGATAAAACAAACAACAACTATAAAACTTGCACCAGACATGCGAAAATAATTACGAAATAATTACGAAATAAATTGAAAAAATTGTTTCGAATCTAATTTACTCCTCACACTATTCCTGCATGGCTCAATATTGGATCGTAAGCTAATTTAAATACGAATTAGTAACGAATTACGAAATTAACGAACCAAACCGCCCAAGCCTATTGAGTGGAGTTTCCAGTCCCTTGTAAGAGGATATCCATGTAGAGGATTTCCAGACCGGTTTTGACTAGCGTCTTCCTCAGGTGGAGAAATGTGAAGAATACAATTAAGTGGACATCAAGTTCTCCAAAGTAATAATTCTTTCTCGGGTGGATAAGAATACAATGAAACAGTGGATCTAAAGGGAATATACACAGGTGGTTAGATCATGTCCCAAAAGGGATAAATATTTCCATATGTTGCTAACATATAAGGCGTACAAAACAAAAAAGGCATAGGTACTTACATCAGGTTCTCCTAAACTGTGCTCTGCAATGGTTTGATTCTGTAGCAAGCACGTGGCTTGCTACAGAAACTAGTATATAAAGTGAAACAATTAAAGGGGCCCAAACCAGGTAGAGCAGGTAATGAAAGTGTTAAAGAGCTATACAGTTACCTGGCAGGGGAGACACCTTGATCAAGAGCTATACACTATAGTTTACAGGAAACACTGGTATGAAATGGTGTCATTTAGATCATTGGGATGTACAGTTTTAAGGGTAAAAATCCAAAAGGATTCACGCTGTAATAATTTAGTACCCAAATCCAAATGAGAGGGGGTGTGACAACCTCTAAAACCAGCACCCGGAGTGATTCTGCATTATGATTTAAATCAGCAAAATGTTTATAAAAATGGAATCAGCGGAGTGATTTCTAATTTTGCTCTTGTGCTTGATGATCCGTTGTTGATGATGACTTGTCTGCTTGTTTGGCCAATATACATAAGAGAACATGGGCAAAAAATAATATAGACCATGCCTTTGGTAGTACAAGTGGCAAAATATTGTAACCAGTAAAAAGCTTTGGTGTCAGGATTCTGAAATGCCTTTGTCTGAATGAATTGTGGACATATCGAACAGTGATGGCATGCAAAATAAGTTGGGTTTGACTATTGGGTTTCCACTATTGGAATAATAACAAGGTATTGCACATTGTATTTTGTACAATAAATGAATATAGGCAGTTAGGCAGTTACAAATCACAATCAAACTGTTGCATTCACAGTATGATACATAGTAGTTGTGTTCACAATGTAGTCAATTTCCTTGTTTATTTCCCTAATTCTTCCTGAAGGATGAGTAGATTCCTAGTCCACAACTGGTTTTGACTACAACATAGAGTCTTCATCTAGTGGTGGGGTCTGTAAGTGTTACGTGATATTAATACAATTGTACAAAGTAATCCCCAACTAGCCATGAAAGCCCACTGGGCTACCCAGAGCATGTCACATTTTCTCAGCATAAGAAGGCAGTGATAAACATCAGAATAAATTATCACTCTATATGTGACTCATTGTTAAAGTATATAGCATTAACAATGAATGCTTTAGATTCAATGGGACTATTCAGGAGACAAATATAAGATAACACTATAAACCAATGGCATATGTTATTTGCAAGAAGACTCTAATGTTATCATTCAGCTTAATACAAAACTTCCAAGTCCATTACCAAATGACAAATCCCAGGATTGTATTTGCTGGAGGTATAATAGTTAAGAGGCCACAATGGTGCTGCGGGTTAAACCACTAAGCTGCAGAACTTGCTGACCAATAGATCGGAAGTTGGTCAGGGGAGGGGAGAGCTCCCAGCTTCTTCCTACCTAGCAGTTCAAAAACACGCAAATGTGAGTAAATAGGTACTGTGTCAGCAGGAAGGTAATGGCCACAAGACCTAGGAGGCATCTATGGACAATGCCAGGTCTTCAGCTTAGAAATGGAGATGACCACCACCCCCCAGAGTCATACCCGACTAGACTTAATGTTGAGGGGAATGTTGAGTGTAATATTACACTGAGATAAGTGTGCCACTTAGATACATCCAAACTCTTAGAAACAGTAAAAGCAGTTTTGCTGTTTGGGGGGGGGGGGTGGTGGTGGTGGTGGTGATGGTTATATATTCTGCGACTCACCCAAACATGCTAAAAGGGATTCTCACATATCTTTAAAAATGGTGTCTGATCCCATTGCCCTGAATGTATCATACATTTCTTTCATATCAAAAAAGAGACACAAACACATATTTGCATTTCATTTGCTTACCTTCCTTTTAAAATCTTTTGCTGGCAAAAAAAATAAAAATAAAATATTCAACTGTAAGCTAATCTGTTTTAGTGAACCTGATTAACTTCCTCACGACAATAGCTGACTTCCCCCATGACCTGTATTGTTTGCTGAGCCCTATCATTCATGTTATACCAGCAACATTGTAACTGCAATATTATGTGTCAAGGGCCAATAACTAGAAGTTATGATTACATATAGTACAAGACCTTAAAAACAACATAATCAACAAATAAATTCTTAGTGCTAGCTGTACTGATCACATAGACCTCAGAAAGGATTACCATGAATACATTAAATATAGAAAAAAGGTTTTGCTCATATGCACTTTTTTATTCTCTATGTGAATGTGAAAGAGCCCTTGCTCTTTGCTACTCTGCTGCTGAGTACACATGCCCAGTGTGGAATATATCTCACTAAGTTAAAACAGTTTATGTGGCTCTTAATGAGACATGCTGCATTATCACAGGAAGTCTATGCCCTACACCACTGAAAAAATGATACTGTTTAGCTGGTATTGCACCACCTGACATCCGCCAAGAAGTAGCAGCCAATACTGAAAGGACCAAGGCAGGCCCATCCCCCTGTTCAGATATCAGCCAGTATGCCAATGCCTTAAATCAAGAAATAGTTTTCTAAGATCTACAGAGATATTCACAGGAACACCTCAGCAAGCGAGAATCCATATGTGGCAAGCTAAAACCCAGAAACTCAAACCATGGCTGATACAGAAATGGAGCCACAAAGTGGAGTCCACGACATGTGTGGAAAAGAGCAAACCACAGAACACCTATTACAATGCAGTCTGAGCCCTGCCACATGCACAACGGAGGACCTTCTTATAGCAACACCAGAGGCACTCCAAGTGGCCAGCTACTGGTCAAAGGACATTTAGTATAATGCCAAGTCTTTAAACTTTGTGGGTTTTTAAAATATATTACAATTGTACTCTCGGTCACTTCTGATACTATAAATAAAGAAATATTCTCTATGTAACTCTGAGGTTCTACAAAATACTGATGCTTGAAATAAACTTTATCTATCTTTGCCACTGCTATGGAATCATTGCTGAAAATTCTTAATAAAACAGAAGATCTATCCTAAAGTCTATTCTGCCCCTGTAACTTTGCAGCTGGATACATTTTACCACTTTCTCTTGCTGCTATACTAAAGAAACTGAATATTTACAGAAACAGAACATTTCTATTGTTTTCCCCTAGTGACACAAACATGTGATACAAAAAAAGCTTAAATGTATTCTAAAGCATGCCAGTAAAATACATTTGATCACTAAAAGTACTATGAGAAATATCCTTAGGATATATAAGAACAAAACAAAGCAGAAAATGAAAATTTATAGAAGACTAGATGATAATAATAAAGAAACATGATATTTTATTTCCTCACAAAATAACACTCTTCATAGTTTCCCCTAGAGCTTTCCTGAAAGCAGAAGAAACTGCATGCCATTTGTCATATTTTGTATATTTGAACACCTAAGAGCTGAACACTCTTTTGAACACCTAAAACAACTGAATTCTTACTGATTGTAGACTAGAAATTGCATTTGTACGCTTCATTGAACATCTATGGAAGTGGAAGAGGATTAATTTTAAGAAGTCTAATGCATATTTATAAAAAAATTAAATTATCTTTTCTTTTTGCTCTTATTTTAGTAGGAACCATGCACCTGTTTTGGAAATGCAGAGCAACTTTTATGTTGCTCTATGTGTGAATTTTTTCTGAAGTTTTGTAAGTCATAAGAAAGTTTGTTAAATTTGTACAGCCAAAGCAATATCTGACACATGGGTGGAGGACGGAGGGGGGAAATGTGGGTTTTGCCAGCTGGAAGCTCTCTCTCTCTCTCTCCTTTCTCTTTCTCTGAGGTTAAAACTATTATTATTATATTATTAGATTTTATATTATATTATATATATTATATATTATTGTATATTATATTATATTATTATATTATATTATTATAATCATATATTATTATATTATATTATATTATTTATATATTATATTATATATTATATTATTACTGTATATTATATTATAATATTACATTATTATTGTATATATTATAATATTATATTATATATTATAATTGTATAATATTATATTATATATATTATATTATATTATATTATATTATATTATATTATATTATATTATATTATATTATATTATTATATCTTTCCTCTTTGCATTGGCGGCTTTGTGAGGTGGGCATGGTGGGAAGGTGGTTGCAAGGTGGGAAGGAAAGCTGAGAGAACAGCTGTTCCTGAAGGCCGCACCCCCAGCATTTACGATTCACTGGGGGAGTCATATGGAAGATGGCGGACATGGCTTCGATATGGCAAAAACACTTCTGGGTTGCTAAAACGCGTCAAAATAGCTTCTAAAAGTGTAAAAATAATGAATAAATAACGAATTAAGAAATTAACGAACTGGATCAACCAAGTCTAGTGCATTGGCAGGCACTTTTGATAGCTGCCTGATGGTTTTTGGCAAGGTTATTTGGAGAGATTAGAGTTATTTGTTAATTCCAATGGGTGCTTCAGACAGATGCTTCACCACGTTGTTTCTGATAGCAAAGCTGATTTCATGTATTCTTCATTCTTGTTTAGGAAGTCCATTGAAGTGCTGCTATGTTAATGTCAAAGCATTTCTGATCCCTTGCAATACTAGCAGTCCTGAGTTCAGAGCATGCAACAACGTCCGTACATTCCATGTTCCAAAATTCATTTGTCTTTTTTGGCTGCAAAGTGTTGACCCTTCTGAACATGACAGTCCAGTCAGGCATAAGAGGCTGACTATGTTTAGGGCACCTTGTCTAGCCCCCTCCCTGTGTGGAATGAGCAGAGTGGATCCAGCCGATGAATTACTCAACTGCCTCAGACTTTGAGGTAGAATGACTGAATGCATATCCACCCATGTGTCATGCTGTGACTTGGAGCTTCCAGATTTCGCAGTCCTGCCCCTGTCGCCACTGTGGTACTTTTGTTGGTTTTGTTTCTTTTTCTTGGAAAATGCCTATGGGTGAATTTGATTTATATGTAGAGATGGGTGCACAAACGATCAACACACAGTCTTCACAGAATGAGTTTCACATCCAGTAGCATGATTAACCTGATGGGCAGTGGCTTCTCATCTGTTGCAGCTTTCTTCTGCCTTCATAGCCATTGTAGCATGGATCATGTTATAATCTGCCTATTCCGCCATAGAAGACTTCAGGTTGTGCTTGGTCTGGTTTCAACCTTGCAGGTCTTCCACCCATGGAGATTCTCTTGGAGCACATGACTCCAAAAGCTTCGCCTGCAGGTTCACTGGAACACACAAGCCCCCTCACCATGACAAGATGACAATCCATCAAGGGGTGGTTAGTTTGGCGGTGGGTTTGAGAGAAGAGACATTGTATGGTCCTGCTTGTGGAATCTTTCCCATACACAGGATCTCACCTACTTACTAGAATATATAAGTATGGAGGTGATACATCCAAATCTGTACACATTTCACAGACACTATTGGGATGTCTTCAGTTGTACATGTGTCTTTTTAGATATTGTTGGATTTGAAATCACATCAAAAGAAAATACATTGTGCCTAGGGATATGGTTTGGTGAAAGTTGTCATTGTAGAAGTTGTAGAAGTGCCAGAAAAAGGAGACCCAAGGATTGCTCACCCCATATTTATTTATTTATTATTTGCTTTATTTCTATATTGCATTTTTCAGCCTAGATTAGGCGACTCAATGCGGTTTACACAATGCAAGTTATACAGTAATATACAGTTAAAAACACATCACACATTACAACAAAATCAACAATTATTATCAATTCCTTATCCATTCATGACGCCTCAAAACAGAACAAGATCCATTCTCATAATCCTTGTGCCATTCCTATGTTCAATTTTACCAACTTCCTGTGTTCAGTTGTTCAGTTGCACTGTTTAGCCAAACGCTTGCTCGTAGAGCCAAGTCTTGACCTTCCTCCGAAACGCCAGCAACAAAGGGGCCTGTCTGATGTGAGATACACTTTGTATATTCCATCCTGGTCCCAAAAAAGAACCCAATAACTATGAGAGTGTTGAAAAGGCTTTAGGAGCCCCCACTTTTGGTACCTGTGGATATGCTAATGTTCTTAGCGTTGTCTCATACTGCTTTTCCTTGAGTTGCAGGTAGGTCACACTCAGAATTAGACTTTTCTTTTAAAAAAGAAACCCATAGCACAGCAGGCAACACATCCTGCTCACATTTCCTTTAACTATGTGGTTCACTAAATATCTAATTATCCTTAAACTGCTTCTTGCTTGAAAAGCTTAGCTGCATGTTGTCCAGATGGAAGGCAAAGGCATTCAAGTTTTTCCTGACAATAGTAGTCTTTTAGTTTGTGGTGTAACATTAGCACTGGTGGTTTATACTTCTTGGTTCCATCACAGACTCTTTCTTCTATAAAATTATTTTGTTGTTAAATGTTTTAATCTTAAAGTATTTCCAGTTTCTTTGTTATTTTAGTAGAAACAGACTATGTTTGCTTAGCTATTTGGAGTTTCAGTCTATTTAAAGTACAACTTTACTTTCTGTTGATTTACCTTTGTTCATTATCTTCTGTTAAAAGACATACTCAGAGAAAAGATTATTAGACATCCATGTTATTTAACTTAATCCATATTACAGAGCTTTCATAACTAGGGCACCCATACTACTACTTCTAGCTTTGCAAGAATTCTGGTATGTCACACTGCCATTTCATTTTCCTTAATTTTATTAGGTGGGAGGGTGAGTGAGCGGGAGTTAACATTGATATCCTATCTATGAGCAGCTGGAGGTACTACAACCTGTAGACCAGTGTTCTTAACCTGGGGTCCCTGATGTGTTTGGCTTTCAACTCCCAAAAATCCTAACAGCTGGTAAACTGACTGATATTCTGAGAGTTGTAGGCTAAAAATATCTGGGGACCCCAGGTTGAGAATCACTGGAGTAGACTGTATTACAGAGGAAGGCAATGGCAAATGACACATATAAAAGGTCCATATTATACTGAGTAGGTCCACACTATTATGCAAGTTTGTTCCCTTAACAAGTGCAAAGAACAAAATACAGAATTATGTTATGGTAGCCATCCCTAATGTAGTCCCACCTGCAGATATTTTAAGTCCCATCTCCTTATCAGCAATGGTAGTACTGAAACATGTTGGACATAGTAGATAAAGGAATCTGCAGAATGTAAGGCTGGAAACCATGGCTTATGGAATGACAGATTTTGCTTTATAGATCAGAGTTGTGTATCTGTGATACCTAGATATTTTCAGCCAAGATGCCCCTTTAGCCCTTACTCATTGAAAGCATGTGCATGTATACATTTGAACAAAATGATTGGGCCCCAAAGTATTTAGAAAAATCCATGTTTTTACTTCATTGTTACACCTTCAACTGGGGTTGAATTTGGAGTTCCCAACCCTTTGAGAAATTTATTATTTTCATGTGAAAAACCCCCCCCAAAAAACCCTAAATAAATAACTAAATACTAGATTTTCAAATGCAGTGCCATCTTATCTCTTTGGGAAAAAAACTCCTAGTAGGAACTTTTGGCTAATAATGATATGGGAAAGTTTTCTTAAAGAAACAGCCAGAGTGGAAATGCAAATCTTCATAAATGTCATTCCCTCCAGAAAGAACAAATAATTTTAACATTGTTTTCTTCACTATGATAATGCCATTCCAAACAGCCACATTTTGAAGACTATTTGTAGTTTAAGACTTACTAGGGAAAACAATACATATGAGAAAGAGCTAGAAAGAAATTCAACTTTTTTTAAAGCAGAAGTGTTATTTTCTATGCAGAAAAAAATTCAACCAGGAAATGTGTTTTCTTCACAGAAAATGCTGGGATTTGCATAAAAATCCATGCAAATACATCTACTGATTTTAGGGATTTTTTAAAAAAAAATAGACTAAAAGTTTTTTTAAGCCACAGCAGTTATCTTATTGAATGTCTCTCATATTAACCAATAGAACTTCCATTTAGGGATTTCTTTCTAGCTCACCACAGATATTTATTTATTAGCAGTATCAGTCAGTCTTCCTTATTGTAGATACAACAATTTATTGCCACAGCTGGCTGCTGCTATGGAGGGACAAATCTCTCCCCTATCCTGATTGGAGCTTTCTGACACTGACGAGAATTCTGGGAAATGTAGTTTATGGCAGGGCCTTTTGAATTCTCTGGCACAGGGCTCCTCGCCTTCCCAAACTACCTTTTGAGAATTCTTTTTTTCTTTATTTTCTTTTTTTCTGTTTTTATTAATTATTTGACACCTTAAGATGCATAAAACTATTGAACCTTTTGAGAATTCTGCGCTTTCTCAGTCTCTTTCCCAACAAACTCTGCTTTCTCCCTGTTGCTTCCCTCTCCTAATGGCAAGAGCCATTAATTTAAAGACAAATTGCAGACTTTTTTGACTTTGCTTTGTTTCCTTGTGCTGAAAATGAAACTGACTTTCAGAGACTTCCAAGATTTATAAAATTTAAATGAAAAGTTATTGGTTAAGTGTCAATTCTTAATTTTTTGGCACGGGCCACGCCCATGTGTTGGATATTGCATCATAAGTATGAATTTAATGAATTTGATCTGAAATTGAGCCAACACCAATGACAAACTGATCAGTTTTGATGTGGTGTCTCTACTCACCAAGATCCCAATAGCAGGCATCATCACACTCATTAAACAGAATTTCCTAGAAGGCATCACAGCCCTGTTTCAACATTGCCTCACTACAAGCTACTTCCAATGAGATAATAAATTCTATGAACAGAAAGATGGAGTAGCCATCTGTTATAGCACATGTTTACATGGAACACTTTGATAAACAAGCCCTAGGAACAGCACCAAAAAAGTCCACTATATGATTCCAATATGTGGATGATATATTCACCATTTGGAGTCACAAAGAAAAACTAAACAAGTTTCTGGACCACATCAACAATATTAACCCAAACATCTAATTTACCACTGAAAAAGAAAATGAAGGAAAACTACAATTTCTAGATGTTCTAGTCATCCACAAACCAAATCAACAATTGGGCCACATAGTCTACGAAAATGTACACATGCTGTTAGATACCTACATAAAGATTCCAACCATCATCCAGATGGCACAATGGGTTAAATCCTTGTGCTGGCAGGACTGCTGACCAACAGGTCAGTGGTTCAAATCTGGGGAGAGTGGGTTGAGCTGCCTCTGTCAGCTCCAGCTCCTCATCCGGGGACATGAAAGAAACCTCCCACAAGAATGATAAAACATCAAACATCCTGGCGTCCCCTGGGCAATGTCCTTGCAGATGGCCAATTCTATTACACCAAAAGCAATTTGCAGTTTCTCATGCTGCTCCTGATATACACACACTCACAAAAACCCAGATCAAAAATGAAGCACAATTAAAGTCCTGGTAGAAAGTGCAAACAGCATCTGTGAACCCCACCTCCTCCAAGGTGAACTGAACCATTTAAACTGAACTCTACAGGCTAATGTGTATTCTACAACAGATGCATATTATACAACAGAGCTAATGATAAGAGGGATCCTTTAACCACTGCAGGAGTCTACCATATACCATGCAGCTGTAGACAAGTCTACACCAAACGTAGTGCTCACACATGAACCAAAGAACATGAAAGGCACTGCAGATACTCTCACTGATTGACTTTGCAAACTTCATGGCTACTCATTTGCTAATTCAAGCTTGCTAATTGCAACATCCACGCTTGCTTGAAACAGACAAGAGTTCTTTCTCCCACCCTGAATATTCCACAGGTATATATGCACTCCACTTTCCTCACTGCCATCAGAACCTCTGAAGATGCCAGCCACAGATGCAGGTGAAATGTTAGGAGAGAATGCTGCTGGAACATGGCCATACAGCCTGAAAAACTCACAGCAACCCAGAAAGAAGCTTATTTTGGAGGGGGAGATGTAGTATTTGGTACCCTGGCAAACTTTCCAGTTATCAGAAATTTCAGAACATAATACATTCAGTTGTGAGGCTAAGAGATGTTCTTTCTATGATTAGTTAGTTCACAATTTCACCATTGATGACTGATTCATGAATCTGGGTATATGTCCAAGGTGCAAATTTCATCTGCCATCTCTAAGATGAATTCTTAGAGATGGCTGTACTAATTGTTACTGAAATATGAATATTATCCCGAATGGTTTATATAAGACTCCTATCTTGTTCAGACTCATTAGCCCTAAATGTAAACATTATTCCGAAAAGCAATGATTACTTGCCAGCCCTCTCAAGAAGTAGTTATGCACAATCCTCCTGAAACTATAGCTTATAAGTAATTTCTTCAAGCAGCTTAAGTTTAGCTTGGAGCATTTTATGGTTAATATATTACAATTTGTTTTAAATCACATATTTATTCTTTCATTAATGTCATAGAGGGCATTCAGAAGCATGGTGGCAAACTGTATGTTCAAAGAGTCAGTGCCAAGAAACTCCCCTTCTTTCTCTCTTTCTCCATCATTCCACCAATCTAATTATTGAGATGAAAAAGCATTTCCTTTTGACAAAATCTCTCTAGGGTTTATCTTGTCTGTTACTGAAGAAGTCTGTTCTTTGCCAAAAAAAAGAAAAAAAAAAGCTCTTGACAAAAATGACTAACCAGTTGAACATTTGAGGTATAATAAGCATAGTTTTATGCTCCATGCATTGTGATCAATTTAATTGTAGACTCTATATTGATATTGATGTTCTAAACAGTTTTGTTGTTTCAAATCATTTAATACTTAAAATGTTTCTAGCTGGTGATTTATATAAGTAGACTATGAAGACATTGAAAAAGTTTGGGATTTTTCATAACTACTTTCCATTATTAATTGGAACAGAGATTGCAGTCAATAAATCACACAAAGACCAGGACTTAGAAGATTAGATGTAGAAGAAACTAGACAAAATTTTGAGGTGTAGATACATAATTGAATATGAATATTAAAGTTGTCCATGCCATCATGTTTCCCATTTCATAGAATCATAGAATCATAGAATCATAGAATCATAGAATCATAGAATCATAGAATCATAGAATCATAGAATCAAAGAGTTGGAAGAGACCTCATGGGCCATCCAGTCCAACCCCCTGCCAAGAAGCAGGGATATTGCATTCAAATCACCCCTGACAGATGGCCATCTAGCCTCTGTTTAAAAGCTTCCAAAGAAGGAGCCTCCACCACACTCCGGGGCAGAGAGTTCCACTGCTGAACGGCTCTCACAGTCAGGAAGTTCTTCCTCATGTTCAGATGGAATCTCCTTTCTTGTAGTTTGTAGCCATTGTTTCGCGTCCTAGTCTCCAGGGAAGCAGAAAACAAGCTTGCTCCCTCCTCCCTGTGGCTTCCTCTCACATATTTATACATGGCTATCATATTTCCTCTCAGCCTTCTCTTCTTTAGGCTAAACATGCCTAAGTCGCTCCTCATAGGGCTTGTTCTCCAGACCCTTTATCATTTTAGTCACCCTCCTCTGGACACATTCCAGCATGTCAATATCTCTCTTGAACTGTGGTGCCCAGAATTGGACACAATATTCCAGATGTGGTCTAATCAAAGAAGAATAGAGGGGTAGCATTACTTCCCTAGATCTAGACACTAGGCTCGTATTGATGCAGGCCAAAATCCCATTGGCTTTTTTTGCCGCCACATCACATTGTTGGCTCATGTTTAACTTGTTGTCCACTAGAACTTCAAGATCATTTTGACACATACTGCTCTTGAGCGAGGCGTCCCTCATTTTGTATCTTTGCATTTCGTTTTTCCTGCCAAAGTGGAGTATGTTGCATTTCTATGTATGGTTGTGAATGCTGGACAGTAGAGAAAGCTGATAGGAAAAAAAAAACAAATTATTTGAAATGTAGTGCTTGAGCTGATTGTCTCATTGGTTATTCTTAAAAGGTTTCCCTTTGTTGCAATTCGCATCAGAGTGTGTCCTGTTGCAGATTGAAAAGAATGTTGGAACCTGCATGCTTTGCAGAATCACACTCCCTGAGCCAAAAACCCCAATGAAGCAGGTATTGTTGCTGAGGGCCCAGTTGACGAAAGGTCTGTCTTCCATTTACAGTTTTGTATTCATATATGGTCACTGTCAGCCCTCTAATCATTGACTGGATGGGATGCTTGACACTTCAACCTTGAAGCATATGTCATAGAGCAACATATGTCATATAAATGATGTCCAAATATGAAAGAGCAAGAATGCTCTGGTCTGTTATATTTTACAATAACATCAGCATAAATTGGAAAAAGTAAGCCAATGGACCCAAATATGGTGTCCTTTTTTCTTTTTAATTTTTTGTTTCTGGTCATTGTCCAAGTCATATTTATTTATTTTCCCAGAAGAAGAATATGCCTACATATATAGCTTTCCCTATCTTATTAATTGACTTCTGTGCCAGGTGGCCACCCTGCACTATAGTGTTAGTCTGAGGTGGTACTTCAGATGGCCAACTCGGGGTTCCCTGGTGTTGTTAAACAGTTCACACTAGCTTATGTTCATTAACTGTAGAACAAATCTCCCTGAGGGTTCTGGTTACATTTCATCCTCAAATCAAATCAAAACATCCCTTTTTATCTTGGAACCTGATTTATTTATTCAGACCTATACTCTCATCATTTCAGAGATAAAAACCTGGGACAAATGCATTGGAGAGACAATTCCTAAATCAATGAGGTCACATAGCTAAAGACCTCTAGGCATTGGTGCTTGATAAAATATTGCAAGGATAAAATATTGCATAGGCTCCAACATTTTGATCTTTGAAAACTAGAACATTATTATTATTATTATTATTATTATTATTATTATTATTTTACTGACACAAAACCACAGTATATCACAGCAAATGAGATATATATGCTGGATTTCATATCACAAAATCACAAGTCAAATATTTATTTTATTTATTTATTTGCTGTATTTGTATACTACCTTTCTCAGCCTTTCGGTGACTCAAGGCAGTTTACAGGCAACAAGTAATATACATAATATCAAAATGCACATAAAAACATCAAATACAATATAAAACCACTACAGAAATAATGAGCAACAGGCAGGAGACAGGTGTCTCTTCCTCAGTCCCCTTTCTCCTCTTAGCTGGCTTGAGGGCGGGGAGGGGAAGCAGCAGGATTTCCTCCTTCTCCTCCTGAGGTGGCAGGAAGATGTAGTAAGCAACAGCCAGGAGACAGGTGTTTTTAAAGACTCTTCCTCAGTCCCCTTCCTCCCCTTAGCTGGCTTGGGAGGGGGAGAGTAGCAGCAGGATTTCCTCCTTCTCCTCCTGAGATGGCAGGCAGATGTACTTCCCAAGCATCTAGCACTGTGATGTATTTTCAATTGATGTGTTGTGTGCTGAGCCAATTAAGGTGGCCTTTTGCAGTTGACAGATTGTGATTTTGTCAATGTTTGTTTCAAAATGCTGGCTGAAATAATAATAATAATAATAATAATAATAATAATAATAACTTTTATTCAGCTTTTCTCCCATGAATGGGAATCAAAGTGGCAAACAAACAAAAAAGGACAACTACATAGTACAGAATGCCATCATCCCACCCACCCATAATGGCATGTATCATTTTCATTAAAATTCCTGCACCTCAGGCCACTGAAGTTTTCCTGACAAATTAAAATATTAAACATTAAATTAAACAACTCAGAGCTCCAAGGCTTTGGCCAAGCAACATCAGAGTGTGGTCAAGATGGCAACACTTTTCAATTAGGGAGAACATACAAGCCTAGAGAAGCTGCAACAATTTGATTTTGCTAAGTATACTGAAAAGGCAAGATTCTGCTACTTCCTCAGCTCTCTCCATTGCAAAATTGATTGAGTGCAAACTACTACTGCAATTTGAACTCAGTTTGAAATAACTGAAGGAGTGCAAGAAAAAGCAAGAAAGTGATGAGAAGAGAAAGAAGCTGGGGCATTTTAAAAACAGCTAAACATTGAAAGAACAACAGACCACTCCTTGCCAAACCAGTACAATTGGAGAGTATGGTACAAGATCATTGTTCTTGACAGAAGGTCAATATGATTATATGCAAAGCCCATTAAAATTGACTTAATTTTTGTATGAGGAGTATATAAATGTTTGTACTATGGTCAGTATAGAAATTAAGTTTTAAAAATAATTTAATAGGATGTATCAGAATTTTGTTGGCAAGATATGCGCTCTTGCTCATACCAAAAGATCCCAAGGGCAAAAAGGAAAAAAAGTGAAAGCAAAATAAAACTGCTATGATGTGGAAAATTCACTCAAGAATAACTGAGATTGTTTTTCAATATTGTTCCTTTATTCCAAAGCTTGAGAGGTAGTAGCTGATGATTTACCTTGTGTCACACATAAAATGTCCAAAGGCAAGGAACTAAATTTATAGCTTTAAGTTTTAACAGTGAAATAATTATTATCTATAGGGCTCTTTCCAGCATTCACCTGTGTTAAATAACCAAATACTGTCTGAGTCCTGGAATTATATCATCAACATCTGTTAGTACTCCGTATTTCACTGGTGGGGAGGATTTAATTTGAAACATTCAAGGTCAAACACCTACCACAATAAAGGTCAGTAGAGAAAAAATAGCTCCCTAATCTACAATAAGACTGGAAACACACACACATCTTTTTGTAGCATGGAGTGCTTATTTCCTAGAGACATAATACTATCCTCCTTGGATACAATGTGTGGGGGGGGGGGGGGGGTGTGGGGGGGGGGGGTTTCAGCATTTAGATAATGAGCTGTATTTCCTGATGCTTAAATGACAGCCTGAACTGTTAGGTTTCTAATTTAATGTAGAGGTAGGAAATTCTCTCGAGAAATGCTGCTAATCTTATTGAAAAGTGGTTTAACTACTCTTGAGATTCAGCAGATGTTTTGTGTCAGAAAGTGCATCTAATTATTTCATATTTTGCCTTTTTTTACCTCTCTGTTACTATGACAAATACTGTTAAAGAGAGCAGAATTGCAAAATAGTTACATTGTCTTACCTGTTTGGGGGCTGGAAATGTTCAGGACACCATGGGGATTCCAAAAGGGTCAGAAAGATCCCTGCAGAAAATTTGCTCTTTTGGTGTGTGCACCAAGAAATAGCTCGGTGTTCTTTTTTCCACTATTTCAGGTGATTGGCCAAGGTGTGCAGAAAGGTAGGTACTATCACTTGGCCAGGAGGCCAAGGACCACATGCAGCCCAAAGGCCATATATTGTACACCTTGGGGTTGGGTGGAAGGCATCGTAGATGTCTCTAAATATTCTCCAGTACATCCTTAGGATTAAAATATAGCGGCTTCAGGCAAACTAAAATATTTGCCTTTTCTTTGTAAGGAATGCTGTCCTTCTGGTGGAGATAACAAGAATCATACAAATCCCTGTTTCCTTTTTCAGGACACAGTGCTATCTCCACAATTGTTCTGTTTAATTAGCTACTTCTAGATTGCTCCAATCATTGTGGCTGTTTGAAAAATTGGTTACTCAAGTTTCCTTGAAGTCATAGGAACCTTGGGATTAAGGCCACATCTCCATATTGGATAATGAACAAGGCAAATATTATACCCATTTACTTGCTAAATCTAAATCACATTTCTACAATCAGTCCATTGTATATTCACTGTTGCAGATCTGGCTTTTTGTTTAGATTTATAAACTGCCTTCTCATTAGCTAACAATTTTTATTTTAAGTAAGCTGTAGCCGTAAACAGATTTGATTGACAAGATATTGTACGTTCATGCCATTAAATGGAACAAGAGGAATTTGCAGAATAATGTTGCAGTGTGGCTGATCAAGATGCCAATCACTCCATAGCATTTCTTTTCTGTTTCATCACCCCCAACTTCAACAGTCAGTCAGAATTCTATAGCAATTGCAAACCATGTCCTCACGGGACTGTTTTGTTTTCCCTAAAACTTTGTTTTACATATACTACACAAAATCACAGTCTTCCCCCACCCCTCCTGCAGAAACCCCTTCTTATGCATGCAATTTATTTGTTTGTTATTTAAATTGATTACTTACTTAAATATGTCTAACTAAGGTCCCATATAATCCAGATAAGAAAAACAGATAATCCACATTATCTGCTTTGAACTGGATTACACTGCTATACAGTATAATCGGTTCAAAACAGATTATCTGGATTTTATATGGCAGTGTAGAAGAGGCCCAATTCCCCTCCCAGCCAACCTTAAGAGCCACGGCCACATTGGACAAAGGAGCCCTGTTCAGTTTCTCATCAGGACACAAGTAGAAGGGTAGTTCCACTCATATTCCACCAGTGAGCAAGAACTTACAAGGACTTTTAATAACTAGACATTTTGCTGCCTGAGGTGATGGACAAAATAGCACCTATTCTCATTCCACTGTACCCTGCCTGTACTCTTTCCTGGATCTTTCTGACTTCTTTGCTGACAATGGGACTGCATCTTCCACAACACTTGGGTTCCATTCCAGGAAAAAGGTGTAATAATAATAATAATAATAATAATAATAATAATAATAATAATAATAAAATAAATGGATACCTAAGAGCAGCAGGGCAGGTATCAAGACAGGCTATCTGGCACAAATGGTTCTGTTGTGTAACAAAGGCAGATAACAGGAGACACATACGGTAGAGGCAGAAAACTACAGCTCTTCCATCTAAAATTTTCTACCTTAAGCATTTGTTTAACTGCCTATAACAATAGTACAATTTGAGTTGTTGTAGGGCTTTTTTTGGGGTTATATGGCCATGTTCTAGAGGCATTCTCTCCTGATGTTTCGCCTGCATCTATGACAATCATCCTCAGAGGTTCCTCTGAGGATGCTTGCCATAGATGCAGGCAAAACGTCAGGAGAGAATGCCTCTAGAACATGGCCATATAGCCCGAAAAAACCTACAACAACCCAGTGATTCTGGCCATGAATGCCTTCGACAATACAATAGTACAATTTGATGGCTGCAATGGCACAACTGATTGTGGGGGCAATCTCAACTGATGTATCACAGGTGAATGAATTCTGCATCATACATATTTTCTTTCATTTGTATGAGATAGCTTTCAGTGGTGAAGGGACACTGCTCATGGAACATTGTTATTATGTTCATGAAATGGAGAGGGCATATAATTCAGAATATATCCTTGTTCCATATTATTTCCCTGGGTGGGCCCTGTGTCCAGACACTATCTAGACTCAAACTTGTTTAGCTTCAGTAAGCTTCTCCTTCAGTCTATTTTTGGTTATTTTGATATATTTTCCTTTAGCCTTTTAAAAATGTTTCATTGTAAAATGCAAAACACAGCAGATTTTAAGATCCTCTTAGAGCTTGACAGTAACAAGTTATAAACAACTAGTTGTTTGTTTTTGATTAATTTTATCTAACTAATTATACAAAGATATAATTAAGAAATTTGCTGGAAAAGATCTCTCATAAAATCAGTATCTATGATTCTCCCAGATGAAAGGAAAATTAGTAGAACTGAAGAGAGAATTAGCTGGAAAGAATTAGTAAATACTCTTTGATCCTACTATAGAACTCTTCAAGTCACTTATGAAAAATGTGTGAAATTAATTTAATTCACTCACATTTCATCAGGTTACTTTGAATTATTGGAAGTCAGGTGAGAACATGAAGGCTTTTTGCTTGAAGGCTTCAGAAAGCCACAAACTGCAATGTTATTCCTGGAATTAAGCAGGCTGACAGCACAATAATGCCTTTCTTGTGAGAGGAATGTGTGTGAAAAAATCGATTGAATTATAAAGTGCTATTGTAGAGATAATTCAAGAGTATTTGTTAGGAATTGAACCTTTAAGCATGTGATGCTGTAAATCATTAAAGGAATCATATCTAGGAATCACATTTTTATAAACTATTCAATACCAAATAATTGTTCAAGAATAAAAGAGAAAGAGGTAAAATCAGAGTTGGTAGAGACCTCCAGGAACATCCAGTTCAATCCCCTGCCATGCAGGAACACACAATCAGAATGCTTCTGACAAGTGGCCATCCAGCGACTGTTTAAAAACTTTTGGAGAAGATCCCACCACACTTTGAGGCAGCATATTCCACTGTTGAACAGCTCTTAACATCAGGAAGTTCTTCCTAATATTTAGGTGGAATTTATTTTCCTGAAGTTTGGATCCATTAGAGCAGGGGTCGGGAACCTTTTTGACTCAGAGAGCCATGAAAGCAAAATATTTGGAAATTTATTTCAGTGAGAGCCATATAATATATTTTAAGACTGAATTCAACTAAATGTGAGTATAATAAGCCTCTGAATTTATTCTTTTAAATAATGTTGTTATAATACTCACCATTAATGCGACTTCTGGTGCTGCATGGATTTGCTGATGGCTTTGTAGTCTGGTTGGTACTTGGTGAGGTTAAGCTTCATGCAGGCGTTGAGGCTTTCATCCGTTAAACGTGATCATAGGTTGGACTTGATGTTTTTAAGATGTGAAAATGACTGCTCACATGAATACGTAGATCCAAACATGGTCAATACAGCAATACTCACACGCTTCAGTGTGTCGTATGTGACAGGAAGCGCGTTCCAAGTTTTGATAATCAGCTGGTCTTCAGGTTGAAGTTTTTTCATTTCTGTCCACATGTGCTTGCTCGCCAACTCCGCTTTCTGTCGTGCGATTCTTTCCAAAACTTCATTCAGTGACTTGAACTTATTCACCCACATGTCTGAGGCCTTCAGGTCAGCCACTTCTGCTTCAAAATCTCTGAGGGAGACATCAGGAATGTAACTCAGGTCGGCTGTGTTCAGTGAACACTCGTTTGGATGGGTGATGAACTTAAAGAGATGAGTGTGCTCACGAAATTCTCCGAAGCGTGCTTTGAACGACTGTAGGAGACTGGATGTGAAGCCAGCTAGCTGGTGGAGATCAAAGTTTTGAGTGGGCTCACTTGCTGTGCATGCATCTTTAAATTGTCTCAGTTTTTCAAAATGTAGTAAACGACCCGTTTCAAGATCCATGATAAAGAGCTCCAGCTTGTTTTCAAAAGCAAACACGGCGTATTGAAGGGATAACACTGTATTTCCAATGCCTTGCATTTTCACATTGAGCTGGTTCAGATGTTCAGTCATATCCACGAGATAGTAAAACTTGAGGAGCCACTCAGTTTCAGCTAGCTCAGGATGCTCGATGCCTTTCATTTCAAGGAAATTCCGGATTTCGTTCAGGCAAGCCGCAAAACGGCTGAGCACCTTCCCTCGTGACAACCAACGCACATTGCTGTGCAAAAGCAGACCGTGGTAGTTATTTCCAACTTCATCCAGCAGTGTTTTAAACTGGCGATCATTTAAGGCTCGGGCAACAATAAAGTTGATCACACGAATGACCAGCGACATCACTTCGCCAAGCTGACCGTCACACATCTGAGCACAAAGTGCCTCCTGGTGTAGAATGCAATGGAAACTTAGGATGGGTCTATTTTCATGTTCACGGAGAAGCGCCACAAATCCTTTGTTTTTCCCCACCATACACGGAGCACCATCAGTACACACTGAGAGAAGTTTATCCATAGGTAGATTTTTTTCACGAGCGAACTCCATGAAAGACTTGAATAAATCCTCACCTCTTGTGGACCCTTTTATTGGCAGAACAGCAAGACTTTCTTCGCGCAGTGTGTCACCAGCAGCATATCTTGCAATCACACTGAACTGCGCCAAATGACTTACGTCTGTTGACTCATCCAAAGCCAGGGAAAAGAACGGCGCTGCATTTATGTCCTTCACTTGCGTTTCCTCCACTTGGTTTGCCATCATGATGGTACGATCATGAACAGTTCTTGCCGACAGAGGCATGTCTTGTATCCGTTTGATTATCTTATCTTTGTTCGGAAGATCATCAAAAAGTTCATTGGCTACATCCAGCATCAACGTTTTAGCATACTCGCCATCTGTGAATGGTTTTCCGTTCCTTACTATTGCTAAAGATCCAGCAAAACTAGCGGAATTATAGTCGCCTTGCCGGGTCCATAAGCGGAGTTGCTGCTGGCTAGCTTGCACCCTGCTCAGCAGCTCTTGGCACGCTTTCTTCCTGCTGTCTCCCGCAGGGTATTTTGATGCAAAGGTAGCATGGCGTGTGTCGAAGTGCCGCTTTACATTCCACTGTTTCATCGATGCAATTTTGTCATTGCAGATTAGGCACACCGCAGAACCTGCTCTCTCTACAAAGGCGAATTCTTCAGTCCATTCATCCTGAAATGTACGATACTCATCATCTTTTTTTCTTTTCGCTATCTTCTTCATTGAAGGGTTAGCTTTGAGCTAATGACCGAGCAGACTGATTCAAAAGGGGGCGTTTACCTGTTTACCCAGAGAAACATGGGAATTGTAGTTTTGCAAGGCCTCAGGAAACTCAATGCTATGGAATAATGGAAGTCCTAGTTTTGCAAGGCCACTCCAAACTCATGGCTATAGAAACATGGGAGGTGTAGTTTTGCAAGGCCTCAGGAAACTCAATGCTATAAAATATGGGTATTATAGTTTTGCAAGGCCTCAGGAAACTCAATGCTATGAAACATGGGAGTTATAGTTTTGCAAGGCCTCAGGAAACACAATACAACAAAGATGGGAACTGTAGTTTTGCAAGGCCTCAGGAAATTCAATCCTATAAACATGGGAATGGTGTCTAATTCCCTTTTTTCCCTTTCAGACTACATTTCCCGGCATCCCTTAGCCTGGAGGGCTATCGCGGGGCATGCCGGGAGCTGTAGTCAGGGCGAGAAGGGAGGCGGAAACGGCCTCGGTGCGGTGCAGTTCCCTGGCGGCCCGAGAGGGGGCGTGGCGCGCTCCGCCCCTTTCCCTCCCTCGGCCAGAGCTTCGCTTCTCGGGCGCCGTAGCTGAAGAAAGGCCCCTCTCTCTCTCCCCTCTTCCCCGCTTTCCCTGCTCTGGCGAGGCCGCTACGCGAGGCCGGGGATCGGCGGAGGCGACTAGGCCGCAACGGGTCAAGGTGGGCTTTTGGTGGGGAAAAGATTCCCCGTTGCTTCCCTTCTCCCTTCCTTCCCTCCTCCCTTCCTTCGGGGCCTAATCAGCCAAAGGCGGGCTCAGTTCCTTTCCAAGGGAATACACGGGCGAGCCAGATGCACTCATCAAAAGAGCCACACCTGGCTCGCGAGCCATAGGTTCCCGACCCCTGCATTAGAGCAACAGAAAAGTACAGATATCTTGGTCACACTTTACAGAGGAATGTGGTGTAGAAGGTGACTGCTACATTCCTTCTTTTTACTCTCCCTTTCCCTTGGTTACTTTGAACTGCCAGAGTCTTAACACATTCACTTCTTTGAAAATTACTTTGCCTTCTTTTTCTTCGGTGTATTGTAAGAAAAAGACAGAAACTTGTTTCATCAGTGAGACATTGTTTATGCCTTCTTCAGAACTGATGAACCTTTTCATCCATGTTGAGGCTGTGATTTTTAATCTCTTCCAGTGTTGGTAATAAAGTTGAAATGTTCTGTGGGGTTTTGTATATAGTCTTAAAGATTATACTTAAATAACAAAGTATATAAATATATATATGCTTGGAGTGGAAACTGAAATATATTCACTATGCCTTTGAGATACCGTCTCAAAGCTGAAATGATTTTAACCATTTTTCTCAGATTTACCAACAATAGATGTGCCAAAAACATCAATTTTCATGGTTAGTTATTTACATAGGTGTGAAGTAAATGAAGAGGCAATGTTTTTGCTAAAGGCTAAAAGAGACAAGAAAGCAGGAAGTGTGAAAGTATATGATGTCTACTATGAAGGACCTGAAAATGCTTTGCAGTAGTGTTGATACTATAATCTATCTATCTATCTATCTATCTATCTATCTATCTATCTATCTGTACCTGACACATGCATTTTATCTATTGATGGATTTTGGAGATTTCTTAAGTTGTTACTTAATGTTTTCAGATTAACTTTTTGAAGACAGAAATGGAGAGAAAAAGCAAAATGATCAGGGATCTTCAAAATGAGGTAAGATGTTAATCAATTGTCAACATTTTGTGAAGTATCTCTCATATTGGTATGTTGTTGTTATTTACTGTCAAATTAACTTTGACTTGTGTTGGCCCTATGAATGAAAGACTTCCTGGTCATTCATCCACAGCTCTGCTTATGCCTTGCAAACTCAGGAACATGGCTTCTTTGAATGAATCAATCTATCTATAATGTGGTCTTTTTCTTCTGCCTTCCAGTTTACCAAATTTTGTTTTGTTACGCATGTCATCACATAATGTGTCCAAAATAGAATAGCCTCACCATACTTAATATGTGATCTGTCCCAAAAACCAATGAGAATGATTTTTTTCTATTGAACATACATGCAATTATAGTTTATTCCCTTCAAAATAGGCTCCCTGTGAGCAAATACAGCAGTATCAGCATTACTGCCACTCTTCATAACAGTGTAGGAAGTCTTCACTTTAAATGTTGTTCAAAGCCCTCGTTATAG